>NC_056731.1:738287912-738367912 GCF_019279795.1 Protopterus annectens | reverse complement strand
ATCGCACAAACACAACACAAAAGCTCAATCACACACGCACAAACACGCACATTCTCCTATCCCTCACACACACTCTAACTCCCACTCAAAACCCTTACAAAACACTCACTTACCTGACATAAAACCTACATCCACACACGGCACCGCATACAACCAAAACACAAACCCAGGCATTACGTAGCGCAATTTCATAACCGCAAATTCGACATATATTTGACATGTGAAATTCGCGATTATGAACGTTCGCTATTTCAAACATTCGACTTTATAGCTTCGAGATAATATATATATATATATATATATATATATATATATATATATATATATATATATATATAAATTCCATCTGTACATACAAACATACATTTCCTATGCTGGGAGCTGCTTACACCCGCGCAGGTGCACTCGCCTATGCTTTCTGTGAGTTACATATAATTATTGCAGCTTATTTGTGCTTACGTGTGCCTTATTCATTATGACAGTACCACTTTGATTGAAGGAATCTGGTTAATGGCCCCATGCGAAACACACGTTCACCTTTACATGTTTAAATGTTGGCTTTACAGCACAGCGACATTCATTCCACAAGGAAAATGATATGTGCTATAGTCGAACTTGAACCGGGAATGCCTTTACGTTAGGTGGATGCTCTAACCACTACACTATTGGTGTTCTGCTTCATTTATATGTATACCCATGGTTCATAGTTACCCGAACACACGCCTCAACACTTCACTTACAAAGCAGGCATCCATTCTCCTGCTGGGAAAATCGCAGTACTACACATGCACCATTCCCTATTCCTTACTGCTCTGGACACGTGCTGCATGTTTACTCACTCCGAGGATATTCAGAACTCCAAAACTTATAGTCCTTGCACATACGTGTATTTGATTGTCAGGGTGTTCATGTGGTCATCTGGGTTTAGGCTTGTCTGACTGGAGACCAGAGCAGCTCTGTACCCGTTTGAAATCAGAATTAGTACATGGACAGAGTTAGTCCCAATGTTAGCATTCTACCTGTGTTTACAGACACAGGGGTTTGCCCACCTCTGACCAGCTTGATATGTCGGCACTACATAATATGGGGTGGGGGGTTCCTGCTGGTGTTTCCCTTCACATTCATTATGACTGCTTTATTGTCACCATGTTCATTCATATATATATATATATATATATATATATATATATATATATATATATAATCTATCTGTCTAAGCATACACATACATATACACCTACATACCTATTTACATTTCCCATACTATTGAATGTCCGCCGCGCATCCCTGCTTACGTCTGCTTGTACGTGGCTTTACCTCCCTATATCTGACGGACATTATTCTGGGCATCACATAAAATTAGCAGCCCTTGCATGGCTTAGACCCAGAAACAGACACACCTTAGTCACCGGTTTGACCACTACACCATCCATGGTACATTCCGCATGGATGGTAGCTAGGATATATGACTTCACTACAGGTATTCAACAGTTCTGGCAACAAATGTGACAGTTGGTTGGTGTACATATGTGTATAGACCTCTCAACCACTCAATTTCAACAGTAACAGGGGCAAGGCAAGGACAAATCAGGGACAATCACGGACACTTTTAAAATATTAGAACTATTAACTTGAAGTGACAGAATCAGAGCATATGTATTAATACTAATTTTCTGAAGTAAAAGACGTCTATTACTCTTAATTATTGTCATTATTCATTCAGTGTAATTCACCACCTTTCCTCCACAGGTCACTGGTTTTAGGGAGGATTAAGAGGCTGGTCAGTTATTGTGCGAATGTTCTGACCATTGGTAGGGTTGTCACCTTTTCATATGGCCAGGATGGGATATATTCTGGACACACCAGATTTTTCAGGCCAACACATACCCACAGTCAGTACAACAGTTAGTACTTTTGTTTTTTGCCTAAATGTAAGCTTATTGTTGTAGCAGTTTAGCTGCTTCTTCTGTTTCGTTTACTTGCTTATTCTGTTTCTTGTAACAAGAAGGTACTTTACATACGGAAATAACTATTGTATGTGACTATTACATAAGATGTGGGACATAATTATGTCCTACAATTGCAGGATATTTTACATTTATAATAGTTTTGGTATGGATACAACTTCCCAGAGGGGGACTGTCCCTCACAATGTGGGACAGGTGGTAACCCTGACCACTGGGCTAGACTTAGCTATTGGCGGCGTGTTAACATGATGCGTTTTGCTTCCACTTGGTATAACTATCGACACTACAATGGAATATGGGCAAAGAGTTTTAAATGTCTTTTGTTCAAGGGATGGGGACTCAATATTCGGCTATGTGCATTTGTGTTTGCTTCTTATTTTTGTGTTTCACAAAACTGTCTTGCATGCTTTGCATACGTTTCAGTATCCATGGACACTGACAGGTGTGATTACTATTAAAGGCTGGCTGTACTATTCAGCATTTTAGGTTGCACGTAAACAGCCTACATGTCCATGCCTCCGTGTGGCGCTTGGATACGCCCCATGCACTCGCGCACATTTCCTATGCACGTGGATGTGGCGGCAGTGAACCTTCATTAATATGTATATGGTGCTACTGTGCCATCTCTATGCCGCACGGTCGACATAAGTCTTAACGCCATTCTTGCGCCGAGCTTCATGAATCCCAGGGTATGTCTAAACTTAAATGTTTTGAAAACAATGCAAACATCAAATAAATGGATCAAACTATTGACTAACTTTTGAAAAATGCAAACATAATTTGGACTGCAAAGTTTTTAAATATTTACAAATTATATTATTTAAAATGTTTAAAATTTTGTCCAGATTAATGCATAGAGATCATTTTTTTTTTTTTTTTTGCATCTGAAGACAGGTTAAGTTTTGTGAAATGATTTTATTGCCCAATATTAGTGCCTAAAATGTATTTATTAATTTATTTATGTGTTACATTATTGGTTGCATCATTCTTCAACATCTATTACAAGTTATCTTCATCTTTCTTTTGGCATCCTTTGGACAATTTTCTAATTTTGAATCATAGGATTTGTCATCTAGTTTTAAAGTGATAATAGATACTTCACTTTCTACAAAATGAAAAATAAAAAATAAATATTTGTAATAACAAGAAGTTTAAAATCATATTAACTAATCTTTTAGCTCCATAAATAATAACACATTGGGCCGAATTCATAAAGTTCATGGAATCAGCCACATTACACCGTTAGCAGTTAAAAAGTTGTGGATAAGCATGTAATATGTAAATATGCCGCAGTAAACTTAAAATATCTCGATGCATAACAGGGTTTCTCAGTAGTAATAGCACACTGTATAGCAGTCACAGCTACTCACTAAGTCATGAAAAATCTCTGCCAAAGTGTGATGTACATTAATAAAGTTACAGAAACAATATCTCAATCTAAGCAGCCCGATATTTGTAAATACATATCTACAACAGAATCTATCCAGTAAGCTAACCTATGACTATGGAATATCTACATAACTCCATTATTATTAAAATATGTTAGCTATCACTTACAGATTCCAACAGAATCCATAAAAAGTCTAATAAAAAAAATTAATAAATGTGAAGGACAATCACAGCAACATCACTACAGCTAACAATGGGTGCAGGACATGTGTGGGGAACACAGATAATGCACATACCCAAGGAAATAGGGAGATAAAAAAGCAGACATGGGTTATGGGTGAAGGAGAGGGATACTCAAGAGTTATGTTGGAATAGGAGAATGTGAAGGACAGTCAGAGGGACATGGGTAATGTTTTCTTGGTGGGCATAGCCCCCATTTTTCATTCTTTTAAGAAAACAAGGAAAGGTAAAGAATGGGAAAGAGGAGGAGAATGCCGTCACAGCAGGTATACTCATAAACAAATAGCATAATACAAGCCAGACAAAGGAAGGAAATAAACAGTAAGGGCAGGTAAGTTACACAGACAGGACACTGCCAACAAGGGCAATGGAAAGTTGTCAAGCAGGGTGGGAACGCATACCAACCACAGTAAAATGCAGAAATACATTTATACCTATGCACTATCAAATTATGATATGTTGCAAACTGTGTGGCAGTCATACTTGGGTGTATATAACTAATGGAAGATGTATGTTGTAGGGTAATAAATAGGGATCACAGTACACATTGGATAAATAAACCCATATCCAAGTAGTATGCCAGCAGTGCAAGTGTAAGCCAAGCAACATCACAAATGAACACATGCAGATCTTGGAATGTTAGATAGCAGAGGACAGAACAGATCCTCCAATCATCCATGTGGAAGGCAAACAACCAAGCACAGTACCAAACAGCAGTACTGGAGCAAAGCAGCAAGATGGCTGCTTCATACACAACTAGCTGTACACAACCTAAACAGACATGCAATAGAATGCATATGTCACACATATATGCCACGTCGAATGTAACACACAGATGCAGGCGTATATGTATGACCTTCAGTGGCCTATCAGGAAATTAGATGAAAGCAATTTCAATATACATACACATAGCAATGACATGTAATAATAATATATAGTCACAAATCTCACAGTACTGCTTTATAAAAAATATCAGGTTGTTTACATGAATTTTGACAATGTGCACTGGTTACAATGTAACACACAAGTATTAGAAGAACAAGGATGTATTGCAAGCAGTAGCTGGTGACTTGTGTGCAGATGTCCTGCATCTGTATAATAGCTATAGACTTGGCACACTTTGACCTTGTAACCAAACTAATACATGAAAATAAACAAGAATTTCAACAGAAGTAAACATATTTGCAAGGTATATTACACACCTACAAAGGTGGAAGAGAGGTAGATAACATAGACTCACATCAAAGAAGACATGGCATCCAATCTCTGAAGGCAAAAAATAAATCAGGACAACAAGGTCAGGTGACACATTACAAATACATGTGTACACTACATAGGGTGTTGTTGAAGTCAGCATAAAATGCATCGAAGCAAATGGCCTATGTATGTCACATGGGCAGATTGCATTGTCAGCATAAAAAAATGGGCACTTAATTATCACACACACAGTATTGTGCAATCATATAACACCAAGGGGAATAGGTAAGCTAGCTAAGAATTGATATCATATACACATACTTTAATGCCAATGTAAAACAACATGTGGAATAAACACCTGCTTTTATATGTCACTAGTCCTGAGCATTACTGAGCAGGGGGCAGTCCTGTGAGCAACATTATAGCACATTAACATGAAGTCAGTGACTGCTTATATTTCAAAGGTACAACAGTGTTACCCTATGGATTGAAATATGTGCAGAGACATGTACTTAAATCATTGAATACATACACCTTTTACCAAAAGGTGTGAATTTATGTGAATAATAAATGGATGTGGATATGTAACATAGACCAAAGACAGCATACTGTACTATTACTGAATAAATTATCATTACCAGAGTGTATATATGAACATTATGCTGGTGGTCTATGCAATCAGTAAAGGAGGACTGCCCATATGTATGAAACAGATTTATATGACACAACATGGCCTCAGCATTACCAAAATGTGCCACACACAATGCCATTATGCCAGTGGGACATCATGCCAACTGTCATCAAAAACACAGGGGAAAAGACATGTCCTTATGTTGCACATACATGATATAGCAATATACAAATCATACTCATACCACCGTGGTGCTGTTAGACTATGAACAACATGTTGTTTGCAAATTTCAGTCATTTTTACAGAGGACTTGTTGCAGCAGTAACTGCATGTTATCTGCCAAAACTCATGAACAGCTGAATGTTGAAGGAAAGTCTAATGTGGTAATGTGTGCCATACACACGTTGAAACATAATGGTAAATGTCACACAATATCTGATTTGTATGTTTAGCCCTGTAACACATAGACATGGCAGAAAAATGGTGTGCATGTACAGTCCAGTCACTGATATGGCAAATACCATAGTGGCAGCATTATACAAATGGATCGTACGGACAATACTTAAGGAGCTGAGGGACCACCTGATGGGGATAAACATTATGAATGATCTCTCAGACTATCTCTCTGAATAAGTCACACATAGCCCATGCCATGTCCTGAAAGAATTTCTCATCATGTCCCTCATCTATGTACGAAATACATTGGTCATCATCACCTCCCAGATCTGCACCCGATAATCGTGTTGCTGTGGTTCCTGACATTGTCTCCTCCAGGGAGTGCAGGGATGATGGCATGTACAGGTCCAAATTCCTCATCATCATCCTCCTTGACTCCATCATGGTCATCATCATTGCCGGACTGTGGCAGTGGCCTAGCATGCACTCATCGCCAACGTCTGATGGTTGATCATCCATGGGTTCCATGCTCTATCAAGATGAATCATAACACAAGACAGAAATTACTTATGCATACCTGATACTACCTGTCTGCATAACATACTCACTGTGACACAATGAACAGGCAGAAAACTGTTATTATGAAGCCTTAGAATACATTATGACCATAGTCTATAGTACCACTATATGAGATGCATGTCAGTAATCAAAACCATAACAATGAAAAAATAACTGCCTATCAGGCCGCACCTTCCTGTGAAAATCATAGCTGATATTAAACTGAAACTAATGTGCACATCTGCAATCTAACAGACATTAAGTAACATCCGGTTGACATATGAGGTCTGCATATCAGAATATGAAAATAAAGGTGTATTAGCATACATCACAGGTCTAATTTAAAACACAATCTCAGAAGAAATGGCCCAAACATTATTATGTAGCACAATTATACTTAACAGATTTGCTGCTAGTGGATGTATTTTCATGCACACAACACCCTCCCTATGTTACATTATTTAAACTTCTGGGCAATTTCATTACCAGAACATATCAGGGACACTGTATCCATCACACAGTGTGAACAACTTACTCAAGACCATGTCATGGCGTGCATAACAGTTTACCAGTGAAAATCATGACTTGGTCATTGGCCAACATTATGCATGACAAGCATACACAAAGCCAGCACACTTATATACCCTGATACTTAAAGAGTAGCATGCCATATCACTGTGCCAAGCAACACTCACTTGAGTCCACCTTGCAAAACAACACTGGGAAAATTACAACATAACAACAGTATTAGGACCTAAAAAAACAAACAAATTCCTGTTTCCCACCTTTCTATGCTAGTATAGTCCAGTTTTCAGGCTGGTTCTGAATTCAGGGCTGTGTTACAAGTTTCTGAGTTGCCCATACCTTACTTGGATAGAAGGAAGTTTCTCTGTTCACCTGTGAGAGAGGGGAGCTTTGAGCAGCCTATCTGCCCCTGGAGGAGTGGTTCCAGCCCAGAAGTTAGTAGTTTGGGGTTAATTTCTATCTCTTTCATTTCCCTACTATAAAAAACGTGTTTGCATGGTTTTGCATGTCGGGCAGCGCCGGTTAGCTAGGGTTAAATTATTCCCGGCTCCACTAAGTCTCCTCTTCTGTTTTTCCCTTGAAACTAGTCTAACTCTCAACCTAAGCACTCAAAAAGCATCCTACAGTCCAGCACTTGCTCAGACCTAATAGCAAGCACTAATATACCCCGACACTTGATTGCCCAGCAGTGCAAGGCTCATTATTCACCCCTCACCAACCAAGCGACTAAGCAGCTCACCCTACTATTCAGGCATGACCAAAGGGCAATTTCAGGTGTACTCTCCAGTCCAGCTAGTGAATCTGGGTATCCTGAGGCAATGTTACAACTGTCTCATATACACAGACAACCCTCTTCTCCTACCACAAAACACTAACATGTGCGAGGGATGCAATTATACAGCCAAACTGGAGGCTAAGCTGTCTCCACCCAAGACTGTAACAGACAGTCAAGAGGAGAAGGTTAACACTTGCACCAAACTTCCAGCCACACATAGACCTACTAATCCAGCACTGCAAAAAAATAGACATAAATACACAAAATCATACTTGGAGGCTCTAAATAAAAACCTGCAAAAGCATCAGAGACTTCCAAAGCAGACATCTAAACAACCTGTACCTACCGTCACAAACCAGACAACACATAAAAGACAAAATCAGTGTACCGCACAATCACAGCTCTTACGGAAAAATAACATACCTAACACACTAGTAATAGGTGACTCTATAGTCAGGCACACTGAAGTCCCACTCACTAGGCTGGACAAGCAGAAGGTTACTGTTAGCTGCCTGTCGGGAGCCAGAATCCGCCACATAACACAAGTACTCAGGTCACTCCAGAACAAGTACAAATATGACTCTGTCATTGTTCATGTTGGTGTGAATGACCTGAGATGTACTTCCCTGGAATACATGAAAAGAGACATGGAAGAGCTCTCTGATCATGTAGCCCAAGCTGGTATGACCCTGAGTAGCATCCTGCCCTCACCAAGAATGATACCTCAGTATAAAGAAAATATGATCAATTTCAACAATTGGCTAAGCTTCTGATGTCATTCAAAGGGGATCCAGTGTCTGTCAGACTGGGATGACATGCTCGACAAGTGATGTTGCTTCGCAAGAGACGGCTTGCACCTGTCACCCCTAGGCTTTTGAATACTGGCCAAGGCTCTTGCTGCCCCCATAGTGCCTTTTTTAGGCAAGCCTCAAAAGTCAAACACACCTCTGTAAACAGCACAATTAACAAAAAAACTGAGGGTTATGCTACTCAATGCCAGGAGTTTAAATCTCATAATGCACATGGTCGAAGCACTCCTCAGTATGGAGAATGTCGACATCTGTGCAGTAACTGAAACCTGATTCAAGGCTCCAGAGAGCACCCCAGCACTACTGGGCTACAACTCATACCACACTTTTCTGGCAACAGAACACGGACTGAAACACAAAAGGAGGGGGTATATCCATATTTATCAAGGATACCTACACCTCCAGGTTAGTGGCGCAGCATGATACCTCTGAGATCATCCATGTGCAACCAACATCTGGCAAATCTGCAATGCAAATTGTGGTCTGCTTCAGATTACCCTCATTGACCCAGGACCACCACTCCACCTTTCTGGAGACGATGGAAAACATGAAGGTCCTACCGAACATCCTGATATTAGGCGATTTCAATTACCCTACCATTAACTGGGAAAACTACTCAAGTACAAACTCCCAGGCCCAGCGCTTCCTAGAATTCATCAACTCAAATGCTCTGGATCAGCTGGTAAACTCCCCTACCAGAGGTGAAAACATATTGGACCTGGTCATCACCAACATGGGCGACAGGTGTTCCACACCAGAGGTCAACCTGCCACTGGTTAGATCAGACCATAAACTAATCACTCTGGATGTCTACACCCCACCACCACCCCCAACTAAGGAAACCACAGTAAAAAACTTTTATAAAGCAAACTTCACTTTATTTAAGACAGAGGCGGTAAGTTTCACAGTCCCCACGCTAAAGGATAATGCTACCCAAGATGTAGAAACCTTTACAAATGTACTCTGTGAGCACCTACAAGGGTGCATGGATCATGCCACCCCTAGCAAAACCAAGACTCACTCCTCTAAGAGAAGGAAACCAGTCTGGTGGACCTCTGCCATAAAGAGGTTATACAATAGAAGGAGGAAACTAGTTCAGAAAAAAAGCAAATCCCAAGAAGGAAAGACATCCCTGATCAGTATCAGTAAGAAACTAAGGTCCCTCATAAAATCATCCAAACTTCAAAAGAAAAATAGCCAAGGATTCAAAAGATAACCACAAAGCCTTCTTTAGCTATGTTAGGAATCTAAGTGGCAACTCGCAGATATGCACTGAACTAGTGCAAAATAGCACAAAATATACTGAACCTACTGATATTGCCAACATCCTGGCAAATAGATTCAGTGCAAACTTCACCACCCTCACACCCCCAAAAGGACCAACAACAATACTGGAAAAGTGTAGTGCCCCAGAAATCACAGACGCACAGGTGAAAACAGCCCTTTCAAAAGCCAAACACACAGCGTCAACGGGGCCAGATGGTGTCCCAGGCTGCATCTTGCACGAACTACAGAACAAACTAACCCCCCACCTAAACACGCTGTTCAACCTCAGCCTCTCCACAGGCTATGTGCCCATAGAATGGCACACAGTAATGGTTATTCCACTCCACAAAGGAGGGGCCACAACTGACCCTGGTAACTATCACCTATAAGCCTGACTAGCCTGGTCTGCAAGGCTATGGAGCGCATCATCATGGAACTCATTAACAAAGACATTGGGAACCGCCAAACACTTGACCCGACCCAGTTCGGCTTTGTTAAGGCAGATCATTCCTACTAAACCTGGTTGACTTCTTCAAGACAGTCACCAAGGCCATAGACAAGGGAAAGGTTGTTCACACAGCCTACCTTGACCTCGCCAAGGCTTTCGACACCATTCCCCACTTAGGTATTACAAAAAAACTCACCAGCCTGAACATAAACCCCTACATCACGTCAACTGGCTTACAGACAGAACTCACATGGTAAGAATAGCGGGCTCCAGGTCCGACTCTAAACCAGTCACAAGTGGTGTCCCGCAAGGCTCGGTCCTGGTACCCCTACTGTTTGGCATATACTTCTCAGAAGTACAGGCAAACACAGGAGGACTATGGCTAATCAAGTTCGCTGATGACTGCAAACTGGGAGCCATAACTGACTCTCCGGCTAACACGGACATCCTCCAAAAGGGCCTTACTGAGATGGACACCTGGTGTCAAAGTCATGGCCTCAAGCTAAATGCCAAAAAATGCATAGTCATCCCATTTGGGAAAAACAAAACACCCACGAATTACCACATAGGTGGCAGCCCCCTTAAACTGGAAGAGGTAATAAGAGTTCTGGGGACCCAGGCAGATAGTAATTTCTCCTTTGACAATCATATTGCCAAAGTAGTTAGGAAATCCTTCTATGTGGCCCATCTAATTACTAAAGGGTTCGCATCTAGAAATAAAGAGGTTATAGTGCCCCTCTACTCGTCACTCATTAGACCCATCATAGAGTACAATGCCTCATTTAGGATGTACCTCACAAGACACTTCCAACACCTGGAAAGACCACAAAAGTACCTCACCAAGAGGATTACTTGCCTCAAACATATGTCCTATGCAGTCTGACTGAAAAAACTCTGGCTGGACTCAGTGGCATATCGCTTACTCAGAGGTGATCTCTGCCTGACTTACAAAGCCATGTCCAACTCAGAATTGATGGACATGCTCCACCTAAACAAATACAAGTCACTGCGAGCCACATGCTCTAGTGAGCTAAACCTCACCACAACAATAATTAGAACATGCTGGAGGGATAGATTTCTGTCACAGAGACTCCCCATGCTTTGGAACAAAATTCCAAACTACATTAGGCAGAGCCCCTCACTAACACTCTTCAAGAGAAACCTTGAGGAGTGGATGGGTAACAGAAAATGCACCCCTGGGATCACTTCATTAGCTCTGCTTGACAGAGGATCAGTTACTTTATCAATGGGGTGGCATAAGCCAACACACTCTGGCTAGGCTTATAAATGCCCTTGAGCAGATAGCCTACTACCTACCTATGAAGACCGAGTGAGATGATAATGCCATGAAAAATATAAAAAACTATATGCCAAACAGCTGAGCCCAGCAACATGGTCCTTGGCAGACCCCACATCAATTTAAGGAATACAATAATGATCAATCTTAAACACAGTGAGAGCCTGTGACATATGAGAATCTAGCATAGGTTGTACAAACAGTATTCACTACATACATTTATTAGCAATCCCTACACTGCACAATGCAAACAGCCTGATGCTGCTTACTGAGTACATAACAGACATTTAGAAATGTTGCAAAGAAATGCCTACATGCACAAATATCCCCATACAGAAAGTACAAGTGTGGTTTAACCAAACCATCACAGACAATACCTGTGTCAAACTTCAGGACACATCAGACAAGCCTACTAACAACAAAGTGAACACTAACACAGCAGACAAATCAGTCAATAAAAATCACATATCTTACAAACAACAAGCACAGAACTTGCACATAGAATATCAACATTTAAATCACTATGACAGTTATACATAACTGACCCTCATTTAGACTGTGGCCTATATTTCAAAACCTATTTTCAGAAGACATGACTTGCTACTAAATGACATTTAAAAATAGTTTTACGTAAATGATACTTGTAAGTATTATGGGTATTATGTGAGAATTGCACTTACTGTAACGATGCATGATGGGAATTCCTGTATTATACGCACTATACCTGGTAATGCCTATAATACAAGCCTGTAACAATGATCAGATCTATTTTATTTACAAAAACAGGCAAAGTAATCAACATACTGCTCTCCTTCCACTGCTTCTCCTTCCTCTGCATCCCGTCAATGCTGATGGCATGGCTGCAGGTCCTATCCGCATCACCTGCAAAAACAAAATAGCATGTTTGTGATATAGTTCTCAAATAACAGTGATATACATTGCTCAGATCAGGTTTTCAAAATTTTATCTTGAGGAACAACACCATGAACATTTTGTAATGTTTCGCATACAGTCCTTATATCTTGAAACAAAACTGAACACAGACTGGAGGACCTGAGATGCAAACTTACAATTCCAAGCTATGTACACACTCTAACCCTGACACCTAACTGTCTAGCTAATCCATCTTGCCTGAGATTGCATGGTGGGAATACAGTGAAAAGAACTGGCATTATGAATGTGCAGAGATGAGGGTACTGATAGGGATCACAATTTAGGCTTTGCAAAAAGGACAACATGCTGTGCATTTATGAGAATAAGTTGCAAGCACGAATGCATGCCAGCACAGTAGCCACAACCAAAAACCCAAAATGAAAACTTTCTGAGTATAACACTGTCATCCAACTGGTCCCTTATCAGTTGATCAAATTTTCAGAAACTTGAAATTTATATGATTGAGACTATATGATCAAGTTTTTGAAAGCCCAAAGCTTTTGAATGGAGATTGTGATACAGTGCGGATCTGGAAATTTACCCTTTTCCTCACTGTGGTGCGATCTTGGAGTTGATATATATAATTTGCAGAAGATGTGGGAGGTGCAGCAGGGGGGCTTGCCCCACCGTAAGAACATAAAAAAGGTAGACTTTTGTGGTTTTTGTGCGCTTTTTTGACGTTCAGGTTTTCGGAAACTCAACCATATGAATTTCAAGTTTCTGAAAACTCGGCCATCTGACATAGACCCTATGTAACACATAGCTACTGTTAACAGACAACTACAATGTGTTTTACGTCACAGACACAGTAATGTATTTTTTCTGTGGGAGAACATAAAACATGTACAGATATTTATTGGCAAAGTACACATCATAAATCAAATGTATACACAGTATCAGTGTATCTACCTGTTCTACATTCCAAATGCATGTCTGGCCATCTCACTCCTTCCAAATATAAGAATAAAAAGGTTGAAAATGTTAACATATTCCACAAAACATTTTGGCAGAAATATACCAGTCTGTTCCAAGCTTTACATATATCACTGTAGTAAAAGAAGGTGGTGTTGGCAAAACATTAAGGATAACAGAGATATTCTTTGAAATCTGATGAAGAATTGAGGTATTCTTAAGCTTGCTCATATTAACAGTTAATATCAATAAGAAGGTATGTATAGCAGCATTTTCAACAATGTGTGAGAGACACAATGATAACAACATAATGAGAGCATTCCCTTAAGTGGATTTGAACCCACATCTAGTCAAAGTATAGACAGGTTAGGCTGTTGCTTTACAGGCTGAGATAACAGACAGTATGCATTTTATGTGAACAAACTAGTACTTCAGGTGTGTATCCATATTCCTGCAGTTAAATATGGAAACCCAGATACATACATTGCTTTAGGCCATAAAGATCCACACAAATACCAGCTATCATCAAATATTACAACTTAAAAGATATAAGAATCTATAAGAATAACTTTCTTGGGTGGCGTAAGCCAGGGAACGTTGTTGGCTAGGCTTACATAGGCCCTCGGGCCGATAGCCTAGTACCTACCTATGAACCTATGAATGAACCTATATGTGTAGCCAGTTGGACATGTATTCCTCTTGTATTAAACAAATTGAACTGTAATAAGAATGTTCACTTTGTTAAGTGAAATGGACTAATGAACTTACTGATGAATTATTATTCACACATACACAGGTGGATTAGGTGATACTGTTGAAGGTAACAGATAACTAAGAAATGCATAGTCATCAGCAGCCTATAGGTGTCAGTGATACATGGCTATAGTGGATGTGCACAATTATGCCATTAGATGTTGTAAAACATAAACATCTGCAATGTTCAATATTATGTACATTATAAACATTAGTGAATAAATAAACCCCATGAGAATAGAACCCATACCAATAAATTCAATAATCATCATGATTATCCAGATGGGCTAAGTGTCAGAACAGCTACTTAAGGGTTTTAAAAGACATGTATCAGATATATCTGAGACACAGCTGTATCTCTGAATTTTCTTAGGAATGTCCAGGTATATGTAAAATTGTAAAACTTACTGTAGGAATCCACTGGCTGTCTCTTCACCTCGATGACCCTCCAACGAAGCTCCTCTACATCCCTCCAATGTAGGTCATCATAGCAGTGGCAAACCTGCACTCCAGTCTGTTAGATCCCAGGACATTGTTGATGACCACTCACAGTCCTGTTCCAAATGTCAGTCATTGCGAAGTTCTACGGTCTGGCTCTCATGTGATGCTCTACTCAAGTGTAGATGGACAGTATCTTGGTGGCCTCCTCCGCGGTCCAATGTGGCACCTGGATACACCAAAGCCTTCAAGAAGTAGGCATCTCAATAATTTAGATAATACATAACTCAGAAATACACAATTCAGAAAATTGCTCACCGAGGTCCCACTCATTCAGCAGGTAGCAATGGTCTGATCTGTAAATGTATCAAAATCAATATTTAAAATTAGGACTTATGTTATGTTATCAGATCATTGTGATACTGACAGCAGTTTTGCATTATGTCCTGAATGGTTTTCCTGTTTGCATCTTTTGATAGTGGATAGATAGGAATGTGTTTCACAAATGCACGTCACTTGTTATCTGCCATACAGACATAAACCAATATGAGTATGTATATATACATGTGTCACTTGTGGCCTGAGTTGATGATCCATGTTGGGATAGATTTGTATATGTTCATACTGTTATCTGTTCTAATTATGTTGTTATGTCTAATGCTCAGTGCCTACCTGTACTGGGTACTTGCCATTAGATGCAATCAGTGCTGCTTTGGTGAGGCAACCCCTGAAAATAGGTTATTAGGCGATTACTAGGCTAATGGCCCTAGGGTCTTTACGACCCTAGCCATGTTATACCCATGTTCCCGAACTGATCTTGGTTAGATGGTCATTAATCACACAGCGAGTCTATGATCAGCACCTTAAATCATTCTACAATACTATCCCACACCTTCTAAAAGATTCATGGGATTTCTTAGGTCAATTAAAAATGAATTATGGAAGGTACATTTGATACTTCTTACAATTTTATTTAACTTTTTGTTTACTGGAAAAGTCCAACTTGGAACAAGCCAATTTTCAGTGCATACCTGGGGAGAAACACTCCAGACACATGTCTTTGTAATGTGGGAGAAAACCGGAGTACCTGGATGAAACCCACATGAATGCAGGGAAGACACATAGACCCCACACAGAGGGCACCTCAGCTGAGAATTGAACCAAAGAACCTCTTGCTGTGAGGTGACAATGCAAATCAGTGCATCACCGTGCCATTGATGTTATCTATCTATTTTCAGTTATTCCAAATAATGAAGGATTAGAAATGTTTCATAACAGCTTGCTGGACTATAAAGTTTTGTCTAATGATAAACTAAATTTTATTGTAGAAATAACATCTTCAGCTCTAAATAACAATTTAGCAATTTAGCAAAATAACAATAATATTTTGAAGGTGAGCTTTTTAAACACATCAATGGAATAGCAATGCCACCTGCTCCCCAGTTTATGACAATTTGATCCTACTGGATTGGGAGAGATCTTATGTTTTTAAAAGTGAATTTTTAGGTATATTAATTTATACCTAAGGTTTCTGTATGATATTTTTTTTTATTTTATGGGACGGCCCCATCAGTTTAATTGATATATTTATGAAATATTTGAATAATACTACTCAATTTCTTAAATTCACTTCACATGTAGATTAGACAAGTATAAATTATCTTGACAGTTTAATCACAGTGACAGACAATGGTTTTAAATCCACAATTTACAGGAAACCCACCTTCGGCAACACCTATCTCCATTCTTTGAACTGCCACCTTTTGGCCCAGAAGAAAAGCTTAGAAAAAGGGCAGTATATTAGGTTGGCCAGGATGACTTCTAATAAAGATGATTTACTTAAAAAAAATGGAAAATGTTTCTAAAATGTTCATTTCTAGAAGTTACCCAGAGGAATTTGTTTATAATTTAAATGGAGTAATGATAAGAGAATGGGGATGAAAATATAAATCTTTCTTAGGGGTGAGTTTGGATAAGAATGGTAGTATGCATGAGAATAAATTAATTATTCCAAACAAGGAATATGAATGAGTTCTGGAATACAGTAAATATACAAATGCAATTAAACATATAGTGAGCTACAATTGGAATATATTTAAGGTTTGCCCTGATATTTTCAATTTATTAGGCAGGGATCCATTATTTACATACAAGATGGCACGTAATGTGAAAAATATTTTAGAAGTGGACCAGAATATTACACGCTGATCTGGTAGACAAATGAAAGGGATGGTAAAATGTGTTTTTTTTTTTTTTTTTTTTTTTGCAAACAATGTGCTTATATTTTGGAGCCTGATAGAATGGTTTTAGAAAATGGAGTAAGATCCAGGATTTATTTTTATGGAGGAAACTGTCAAAGTAATTGGGTAGTCTATTTGGCAAAGTGCTCTACCTGTCTGGCATTTTATGTTGGTAAAAAAGGATTTACGAGCACTTGTAAGACATAAAAATAGGAATGTTAATAATGCATTACACAAACATTTTGTCTGCTGTGTACAGTTTGACAAGTTTCAGTCTGGTATACTAGAAAAGATTGTTCCTAGGCCTGGGGTTGGAGAATGGCAAATAAAATTAGACCATAAAGAACTTTTGTGGCAACTTAGGTTAAATGTTAACACACCAGGCCTGAATGACTTTTTATCTCTCCATTCACTGTTGAAACTTAGTGCTTTGAAATTGTAATTTAATGACTGTTTATTAGTAAGAGGTTTTAAATACTATTAAGTTATGTAGTGGATTGCTGTTTCTGTTTTACAATGTAAAGCGTTATAACAATAACTAAATGTTATTTTTTATATATTTTTATATTTGTATATTTCATGTGTAACATAGGTAGGTTTCTTTAAGTAGTTATTGGGTAATTCATGAATTAGGATATGTAGGTGGGTCTTCCCCACACTATTTATTTCTATAGAACCGTGAAGGCTAGAGTGAAATTATTATATTATTTTGATGAAGACCTAAAAATAGGATGAAAATGCTTAATAAACTATTATTGTTTGACAACATTTGGCTGGTAACTGCATGAATCGAACATTATCCTTTCATTGGTTATTGATCTTGTTTGCTAAAGTTTTTACCACTATCTTGGGCTCCTGTGGGGGTGTCAGGTCTGATTTGAAGAAGACAGACTTATGGTCTGACCTTACCAGGGAGGGCAAAGCACAGGGGATAGTGCAGTGAAAAATAATGTTTCAACATGGTAACTGCAACTCTAAGAACATTATATATATGGCTAAGTGCATGTTATGTTCTAGCTTTTACATAGGGACAACAGGAAGATGATTTAAAAAAATAATTTATGACCATCTTTACTGTATTAGGAGGAAAGACAAGAGTAATGCCTTATACAGGCATATTGATAGGTACAGAGATCTACACATATTTAAATTTGCCATAGTGGAACAACTTACACTGGGGGTACATGGAGGTAATTATAAAGCATTATTAGGGTACAAAGAGATAAAATGGCAATTATTAACTGATGCATCCAATGAGCCAGGCTTAAATGATTATATAACTATTAAGCCCATACTACAATTGAAGGTTTAGGAAATAGATTGTCTATAAATGGTTTGATATAATTAATTTGTAAAAATTTACTGTTAAAGTTTTTTTATGAATTTTGAAGGATTATGAATCATTTAATGAGATAATCAGTTTTGTTCATAGGTATTGTAAGTATTAATTTTAAACTTAAGTTATTATATTCAATGTGGTTTCAGATTTCAAGTAATACTTAGATGTTTGGTAATGATACTTAGCATTTATGCATGAGAGAATATGTTAATGTATTGTATTGTTTTATTTTTAAGTGCTGAGTATGGGTACCTTTAAATGAAAATGCTGGTGCCAAAAAGTTGCTATATAAGGACTGAAAAATATTAAGTTGACATTCTGATGAAGTCCATTGTTTTATGGATGAAAGCGCTTAACCAGTTTTATGCTACATTGGAATAAAGTGTGTTTTAAGAAAAGCAGCTCCTGAGGAATTTGTACATACAAAGTTTTGTCCATATAAATATTTTATTTCAAACAAACCCATAATTAAATTTGCATACATGGATGCAAAAGGAGCACTCATGGCAGTACCTTGAATTTGGTGGTAAATATTGTTATTAAAACTAAAAAAAAAAAATTAATAGTGAGACAAAAATATACCAACTCAGCTATATAATTAGAAATGGGGCTGTTACCTAAAAAAAAAGCTTCTCTACCATGTGCATATTTAATATTATTATATAAACATTTAACGTCCAAAGTTAACCAATACATTTTTTTCTAACGACCTACTCAACTTGGTAAAAAAATCTGAACTATCTTTAATATATGAAGGTAATTTCATTACAAAAGGACAAAGGTAGTCTTGTAAAAATAAACCTATGTTACATAGAAAACCATTAGATGCTGCTATGATAGGTCATCCAGGTGAATCCCTTAAATTTTTATGTATTTTGGGAAGACAATCAAAAGTTGGTAAGCTGCATTTTTGTACACTCATTTTTTTATCAATATCATTTTTACTAAAATACCCAAGCCTAAGTCCTTTATTTAATATTTCCAAATATTTTTCAACTGCTAGCTCACACATGTTTCTTGTAATGTTTACATACATATTTTTATCTTCCAAATGTGTATAACACATACATAAATATTGTTAATAATGCATAATGCCAATACTGTTACTCTTATCTGCTGGTTTAATAATTGTCTGTTATTACTTAAATCTTTCAGTGCTTTCCACTCACCCTTGGTCAAATTATAACAGAGATTACGTTTTTTAGCCATAAGTTCATTAAATGCTTCTTCAACAGCATAATTAAGCATAGCAAAAAAATGTTTAACATTTTGATTAATGAATGGAGGAATAAAACAGCTTATACTTTTAACTCATGATGTATTCAGTAGGCAATATGCATTAATTTCATCAGAAGTACAAGAATAAAAACTTTCATCTGCATCACTAGAATCATTAAACGCATCTTGACTATTAAGTACTTCCACACACTTATTATTAGTCTGACTAAAATAATGCATAAGCTGCAGCTTATACACCAGTTTAAAAATTTCACATTTTAAAACATGTGAGGCAAAACTGTAAGAATGAACTTTAAACCTATACTTAAAACAGATGAACGTTCATCTGTCAATGTAAAACCAGATAAATTAATTACCATAGAGTCCAAAAAAATGCCCCTTAAAGAGATTCATTGTAATCTTCCCTGTTTGTGAAAATGCTGTTGCTGTCCTTCCAAGATTGTGCCCTGTCCATATCTCCCTCTTTTTCTATATTGTGTAGATTGTTTATTTCTCTGCTCTCAATCACAAAAGTGATTCATAGTCTCCAGTTCACTTGCTGCTGGTAAAGGTGGAAAAGAGGCATCACTGTCCCACTCTGATGTAAAATCTGCTCCCTTTGAAGAGGTGGACGAAACTCCATGTTGTTTATGATGACCATTGGTCTTGCCTGTAGATGGATACAAACCATTCTGCTGACTGATTTTCAAACAAAAAATATCTACTTTGTTTATAGTCACGTATATCATACTGTAATTTAACTTTTTTCTTCTCCACTATATCAGCTTCCAGCTCAAGAAGTTTATTACTAATGTCTATTATGCTAATATTTAAACGAGTAGCATTTAGTTGTTTTGATAGCTCGTTATAAAGCCCTTGAGCTTCATCTTTAAGTTTATGTTGTTTTAGCATATCTCTTTCTGTGAAGATATGTATCCATTCTATGGAGGAACAATCTTTGGCAGCCACCCAACGGGAATGAAATTGTTTTTCATTATCATCAGAAAGATCAAAAGGAGTACTGGGAATTTTGAGTGTAGGCAAATCTCTTGGAGTTATGTTCAACTCCAGATACCTCCTCAAACCCAATATATTCAAATAAATATTAGCTATTTAAACATCAATTTTTCCTAGTTTATCACAAATGCTTTGCAACTCCCATGACAGAGCAGTAGTTGCTCTGACTCTAACTGGATGTTTTCTAGGACACACAGCCACATCCTCATTTATTGCTTGCATCATTGCTGCTTGTTGCAGTATATTAACAGTAGGTTGTATTTTTTTTTTCAGTTTTGCTATGGATTTTGCCATAATCCATAGTATTTGCCTAAAATCCTTGGGGGGGTTCATAATGTATGCGCCGAGAATTTTGTAAGAGGAATCGGTTTAGCTGTCGCATTTGAGTTGCATTATGTGTATACAATGTGTTTTGGAATCACATTGGCATGCACAGAATCCCTAATTATCCTAAGCTGAATACTTCAGTAGTCAGTCTGCATTCAGCGTGTTTTCTGGAATTGCTTCTGCAGCAGGTGCACTGCAGTCTTCCTTTGGAGTGCTGTTGTGTCCGTAAATAACATTCTACAAATTTTAAGGAATCTGACCTCATGTGTTCCTTCTCCACACATATTCCATTCCCCACATCATGGCCTGTCACATCTCCAAAAGATGTTTAATTTTTTTTATGCCTTCAGCTACCAGATGGAATTTGCACCATTCTGATATTGTGCAAATCCACATATTTGCATAATTAATGTATTATAGGTATGTATATAAGTTATATGCTATGAATTCTAAATTGTATAGTTGACTATGCAGTCTTTATTTCATGTATTCACCTGTATTATATAACAGAAACATGCATTTGTTTGCCAGCTGTGGTATACCTGTGTGCAATTTTACATAACTATGCTCTTTCCAAAGTGAACTGCTATATCCTTTGAAGGGTGTTTTTTAGCATACTGTGTTTCTTCCTTGTAGTCTCTGTAGTTGAACCTACTTATTGGAACTTCTGCTTTCTTCTTTGATACTTGGTGAGCACTGTTCACTTATATGTTAATTCTGTAATGAATATCATTTACATATTACATTTCTTCAGTCTATGGTGGTTCTAGATGATGGTCACTGTTGATGTGATATCTTGACCTCATCTGCAGAAATGTGAAAAAGGGGTTTCTGAATGGATGGATGAATGGATGGATGGATGGATTACATTGCTTGGTGGATTTCTTGCAGTGTACTCGGCATAGTCTGAAGAGCTGCATCAATCTTTTGGAATCCAGCCCTAAGACTTGAACACTTTAATGTAAAAGGTATAGTGCTGTTTTCCCACTGAATATTTTGAGACATCTTCAGATAAATCAGATACATGCAAATTCATATTTAAATACACCATCAATTAAATCACCATGAATCATTTATCCTACTTAATTAAGACATGCTATAAATTTAAAGTATATAAGCATTAATCACACACAAATGGCAAATTAAATTTGACTCTACTTTTTATATTTGGGTGCTTAGGTCTTAATGCTTAAATTCTCATTTAGACTGTGAGTAATCTTCTTCAAGTATAATTTGCCATAATAATCTTTTATATCCCAATAAATTATCAAAATCACCCCATTTTGGACCTAAAAGTACTATATCTATGACAAAAAAAGAATAAAAGTGCCTTGCTTGCTGGGCAGGACCTAGCAAGCTTAAAACAACATTATTTTCATTTTTTTATTGCTCACTTACATTTCTCCATGCAAATCCTCTGCCTCTGTATGACCTTACCCATGTAAAAGCTGCCACAGCCGTTACATCTTATCCCATCTCACCACGTGTGGTATACCCTTTTTATTACAAACAAAATGTCCAGTGGCTCCTACAGTTCTATTAAATATGAACCTACATCTATATATTTACAATATTTACATATTACCATAAAAAAGGGTTTCCTGGACTCACAAGACACTATTTCTACATCATTGTGTTCCAAGATGCCTTTTAAATTATTTTAAATTATTGTTTTAAATTATTGCATCTCAGTTTCACAAAGCTTAGATTGTTGCCATATACACCACTTTTTTTCATTGCCAAACAATGTTCCAATTATTTCTCAGTACTTTTTGACCTGATATGAGTCCACACTACATGTCAGCTTCATAATATTATTTTATTCTGAATCTTTCATTCCATCTATCATCTGTTCTAAAATATCTTTATATAAAACAGCAGGGTACTGGTCATGTCTATATTCCAAATGCATCCTGTGCTACTATGCCATTTTATTTCTATGGTTTTGTATTAAGCACAAGATGCTTTTTTGAGTATATCCTAGTTTGATAATGTAAGTACCACATTCTCTGGGATTTAGAAACATTTTCCACATTGCATTAAGATATTTTGCATGATATGTGACCATGCTCAGGATGTGGCCAAAATGCTTTTAAGATAGGCTTCTACTTTGAAAGGCGAAGGAGTAACTGCAACTTGAATTTTAATTGGAAGAGTGTTTTTTCAAATAATTTTATACCACAATTTACCAAAAGAATAACATATACGTTATACATTTTTTCTAGTTTTGATGGATCAGAAGTGCTTCTCTCCATTACGCATGCACCAGAAAAGAAATGGAAGAGTTGTAGCATGATCTGTGAAGCTCAAGAAATTCTGCAATTTGCATAATATGCTAAAGGAGGTATAATGAGATGGTATTGAGAAGCATTATTGAAATGAGGGCCTCAGTGGATGTAAATGAGGGTAAACCATATGGATGGATTGATTTACAGACGTGCGCGCGCACGCACACACAGATATATATATATATATATATATATATATATATATATATATATATATATATATATATATATATATATATACCATGACTAAATGTTTTAGTTCCATTGTTAATGTCTGCTTGCAGGAGGCAAATCGTGAAAACATGTGGGATAGTCACAACATTAAAAAACCTGCATATACAACAGACAGTATTTTTCTGTTGAACCCCTACCATGCGTCTTGGGACCCGGACTGGCGTGTCTCACCCTGTTCCTTTCCCCAGTGCTTTGTGCTGAAAAACATATGTTTATCTTTTTTTTGTCAGTTTTTGGGTGCAGTTCTCCTTTAAGGTTTATCCTGCTACAACTGACTGTTGTCACAACCTAAGACGAGTCCTCATATCTATGAAGCATCTAACCTCATCACTGTAGTAAAATACATGAGATGCACCAACATAAATGGGCTGCAATTTGTATACGTGTCTAGCCATATACACACACATGGTCTACAAACAGCTTCTACCAACGGTATTTTTCATAATTCAAGTGCCTGACGCTAGGCATCCATGCTTATTTTATTGGGATCAAGAAAAGAGGAGGCATAGAACATATATTCATAACACACGCCCATTTTACCAGCACCACTGTAATACCACCGCATTACCTTTACTAACTTCGGGAATGGACACAAAGCAAAGCACTTACCAGCAATGGCAACAAAAATTCATAAAGGCTGCCTTCTAATCTCTTGATGAAAATGACCACAAGACCTAATTTTAATAGACAATGCCTGATTCCTCAGCCCAGACTACTAAGGAAGTCAAAAGTGTACCACATGTTTCCGAAGTGAATAGACATTTGCAGAAGAACTTACACTCCCCCTCCAACAACTGACAGAATTGGAGAACATGTCAACGTGTACCTTTTTAGTTGCAGAAAGGTGATTCATCTGAGTGTTAAGATTTTCATTCAAACTTGGGTAGGTTAGCATGCTGCACATTACATTTGGTTCCCTGGATTAGTTTTTGCAGTTGGGGTGCTTTCTGTTGTTCACATTGCGTCTATATGGGTTTTTATGGAATGGGCATTTTTTTTTACTACCACATCCAAACAATAATTACCCCATAGAGAAACTAAAAAAAAAAATAATAATAATTTAGGATAAATATAAAACAAGCGAGGCACTTATTATATTTTATTATATTATATTTTATAATATTATATATTATATTATATTTAAATGAACGTCTATGACAGGTTTTCAGATGTGACGTTCATATTACTTATTAATTTTTTGTTTTTAACATTCGCTTTCAACAATTGTTTTTTCATAATTGTTTTTTAACAGTTTTTTAACAACTGTAGTTTATATATTGCATCTTGGTCACTTTAAGAATGCTATCAGCATGTTTTACGTAGAAATTTTTTAATTGAATAATTATTGATCAAATTTAATAGGATGCTATATAAATTTGAATGTATGGCTGAGTCAGTTTACGGTCTGAGGAAGCCCATGTGGTGAAAGCGCTTACCGATGTTAAGTTGAATAAAAGTTTTGACTTTTTTACATTGTGAACTCGTTTTCGTCTTGAAGCTTATTTTTATGGACTTTGGATTTATTGCTTGCTGCCCTGGTTTGCTACTGTGGATGAACATTACTTTTAAGTGTTATACAAGGTTAGCCATAACAATTCCATGGCTATTTCTTCCCACACTATTTACTTCCCTGGAACCCTGTCTAGCAGGGCGATTGACGTGATCCCTGGAGTGAATTTCCTTTCTCCCATCCAGTCATCAAGGTTCCTTTTGAAGAGGGCCAAAGAGGAGCTCTGTTATACAATGCACAGGGTTGGAGGGCAATACTGTCAAGTGTCATCAACCAGCAGTAGGGCAACTGGTGTATACTGGGCACTAAGGTGTGTGTGTGTGTGTGTGTGTGTGTGTGTGTGTGTGTGTGTGTGTGTGTGTGTGTGTGTGTGTGTGTGTGTGAAGCTGCACCTTGTGGACATCTGAGTGTGTGTGTGTGTGTGTGTGTGTGTGTGTGTGTGTGTGTGTGTGTGTGTGTGTGTGTGTGTGTGTGTGTGTTTGCATGTGTGCGTGCACTGGGAAATAGCCTTAGGAGATGTTGTGATACTGTGGGGAGATCATGAAGACAGGTCCATGTTACTCGCAGGTAATGTGTGTGTGTACACTGACCATAGGTGTTCATAGGTTCATAGGTTCATACTAGGCTATCTGCCCTAGGGCATTTATAAGCCTAGCCAGAATGTGTTTGGCTTTCGCCACCCATTTTAAATTTATTTTGCTATGCCCTTTTTCGAGGTTAGTATACTGTGCCTCTGTCTAACAGTGACACAGAAGTGATACCCGGGGTAAACCTACGATCTCCCATCCACTCATCAAGATTCCTCTTGAAGAGAGTCAATGAGGGACTCTGACTAACCTGGACTGGGATTTTATTCCAGAGTGAAGGGAGCCTCTGGGTTATTAATCTGTCCCTCCAGCATGTCCTATTTATTTCAGTGCTGAGGTTCAAGTCTCTCGAGCGCGTAGCTCGATGGGATTTGGATTTTCTGAGGTGCAGCATGTCCATTAATTCCGGGTTGGACATGCTTTATACGTCAGGCACAGATCGCCTCTGAACAGGCAGTATGCCACTGAGTAGAGCTGGAGTTTCTTTAACCAGGCAGCATATGGCATCTGTTTGAGCCCTTTGATCCTCTTGGTGAGGTACTTTTGGGGTCTTTCCAGTTGATGCAGGTGTCTGGTAAGGTACATCCCAAAAGGGGCATTGTACTCAATTATGGGCCTGATGAGGGATGAGTAAAGAGGCACGATGACCTCCCCTGATCTAGATGTGAATCCCTTCATGATTAGGTGGGCTATATAAAATGTTTTTCTAACCACTTTGGCCACGTGGTTGTCAAATGAGAGATTGCTATCAACTTGGGTCCCCAGGTCCCTAATTACTTCTTCTGTACTTAATGGATTACCACCTATGTGGTAATTTCTGGGCACTTTGTTTTTGCCAAAAGGGATGACTATACACTTTTTGGCATTTAGATTGAGGCCATGGCTCTGGCACCAGTTGTCTGTTTCTATGAGGCCCTTTTGGAGGATGTTTGTGTCGGCTGGAGAGTCGATTATGGCGCCCAGTTTGCAGTCATCTGCGAACTTGGTCAGCCACAGTCCTTCCATGTTGGCCTGCACCTCCGAGAAATATATACCAAACAAGAGAGGTCCCAGGACTGAGCCTTGTGGGACACCACTTGTAACTGGTTTGGAGTCTGACATGGCTCCAGCAATTCTAACCATATGGGTTCTGTCCTTGAGCCAGTTTGCAATCCATCTAGTGACATAGGGGTTTATATTTAAGCTGGTGAGCTTATCTATAATGCCCGAGTGGGGTATTGTATCGAAGGCTTTTGCAAGGTCCAGGTAGGATGTGTGGACCACCTTCCCCTCGTCAATGGCCTTGGTGACTGTTTCAAAGAAATCAACCAGGTTTAAGGGGAAGGATCTGCCCTTAACAAAGCCGAACTGGGTAGGATCCAGTGTCTTAGGTCCCCAATATCTTTATTTATGAAGTCCATGATGATCCTTTCCATAGCTTTGCAGACCAAGCTAGTCAGGCTTATGGGGCGAGGCACCACCTTTATGGAGAGGGACCACTGTTGCTGTACGCCACTCTTTGGGCACATATCCTGTAGTAAGGCTGAGATTGAACAGTAGTTTTATGTTTGGGTTTAGCTCTTCTTGGAGTTCATGTAGGATGCAGCCCTGGACACCGTCTGGTCCCATTGATGCTGTGTTTTTTGCTTTGGAGAGGGCGGCTCTTACCTGAGCATCTGAGATGTCAGGGGGGCAGCACTCTGCTGGGATAGATATTTGCCCTTTTGGTGGGGAGGGGGGGAGTTTGCACTGAACCTGTCAGCTAGGATGTTGGCAATGTCTGTGGGTTCGGTGTATTTTTTGTCATTTTGGACTAATTCTGAGCATGTCTGGGAATTACCACCCAGGTTCCTAACATAACTAAAGAAAGTCTTGTGATTATCCTTAGTGTCCTGTGCAATTTTTCTCTCGAAGCTGGCCTTAGACAATTTTATGAGTGCCCGTAGTTTTTTGCTAATACTGATAACTGATGCCTTCCCTTTTTGGGATTTTGATCTATCATTTAGTAGCTTCCTCCTTCTATTGTATAGTTTGTTTATGGCTGGGGTCCACCAGACAGGACGTCTGCCTTTGGAGGATTGGGTCTTGGTTTTATCTGGGATCACATGATCCATGTATTCCTGAAGGTGTTCATAGAATGCATTTATAAAGGATTCTGCGGTCTGGGCCGTATTTTCCACAGACCCGGGGGCTTTGAAGGATTCCACCTCGGTTTTGAGGAGTGTGAAATTTGCTTTAGAGAAGTTTTTCACTGTGGTTTTCTGGGCAGGGGGTGGGGTCGGGATGTGAATATCCAGTGAGATTAGTTTATGGTCTGATCTTACCAGTGAGGGATACACTTCTGGTCTGGAGCATAGAGTCCCCATGTTGGTGATGATCAGGTCCAGTATGTTTTCCCCTCTTGTGGGAGTGGTAACAAGTTGTTCCATAGCATTTGAGTTTATAAATTCTAGGAACCTTTGGGCTAGGGTGTTCGAGCTAGAGTAATGCTCCCAGTCTATGTTTGGGTAGTTGAAGTGGCCCAATATAATGGTGTTTGGAGAGACCTTCATATTTTCCAGTGTTCTCAGGAAGGCCGAGTAGGGTTCCTGGGTTTGGGAGGGTGGTCTGTAGCAGGCTATAAACTGTAAGGCAGTTTTACCCACTGTTTGTTGCACATAGATAGTCTCTGATGCTTCGTGATTTGCCACCAACCTGAAGGTGTGGGTATCTTTGATGAATATCGATACTCCCCCTCCTTTTGTGGTTCGGTCCAAGTTTTGGGGCCGAAAAGCATGGTATGAGGTATAACCTGGTAGTGCTGGGGTGCTCTCGAGAGCCCTGAACCAGGTTTCTGTTACTGCACAGATATTGATGTTCTCCATGCTAAGGAGAGTTTCGAGTGCGTGCATCTTGAGGTTTAGACTTCTGGCGTTGAGTAGCATTACTCTTAGTTTCTTATCCCTTGTGATACTTATGGAGGTGGGTTTGTCTTTTGAGCCTTGCCTAAAAAAGGCACTATGGGGGTAGCAAGAGCCTTTGCCAATATCCAAAAGCCCAGGGGTGACAGGTGCAAGCCGTCCCTAGCAAAGCATCGTGGCTTGTCGAGCATATCATCCCAAGCTGACAGGCATTGGATCCCCTTTGAATGACACCAGTACTTAAGCCAATTGTTGAAATTGATCATCTTGTCTTCATATTGTGGCATCATTCTTGGTGAAGGTAAGATGCTACTCAAGGTCAGGGTCATACCGGCCTGGGCTACATGCTCAGAGAGCTCCTCTATGTCACTTTTCATGTAGTCCAGGGAGGTACATCTCAGGTCATTCACACCAGCATGGACAATGACTGAGTCATATTTGTACTTGCCTTGGCGTGACCTGAGTGCTTGTGTTATGTGGCGGATCCTAGCGCCCGACAGGCTGCTCACCGTGACCCTCTCCTTGTTCAGCCTGGTGAGCGGGACATCAATGTGCCTGACGATAGAGTCACCTATTACAAGTGTATCAGATGTGTTGTTTAGTCTTAAGGGCTGTGACTGTTCGGCACACTGGCTTTGTGAGATATGTGTTGCATGTGTTTTGTTTTGGGGTAGCGGTTGCTTGGGTGTCTGCTTTGGAGGTCTCTGCTGCTTAGGCAGATCTTTATTTAGAGCCTCCGAGTATGTTTTTGTGTGATTATGTGTTTGGTTTGCTGTTATGGTAGGTCTATGTGAGACTGGAATTGTAGTGAGTGTGGTTTCCTTCTCCTCCTGACTGGTTATGCCAGTACTGAGTTGAGAGAGCTTAGCCTCCAGTTTGGCTATATGGTTGCATCTCTCACATGTGTTGGAATTTGTTGGGAGGAGGAGAGGGTTGTCTGTGTACATGAGGCAGTGTATCTTCTTATGGGAGGTTAACAGGCACTATGCAAACCATGCATTGAGGAAAGAGTGTCCTGAGAATGTGACCAGTGGCCCCTGCCATAAATCAATTCATCATGAACATCCCAGCCTCATGGATGCCCATGTCGGATATTAATTCCTCAAAGACTGGATGGCAGAGTGCAAGTGGTGGCACTATGAGTGCTTGAGCATGGCTTCCCCTTTCCATGATGACCATCAACACTGAGAATGGAGGTAGACCAGCTATGGGAAGTATGTCTGCAATGATGACTGTGTGCACAGGGGCACCTGATTCATGCAACCTTCCTATGCAACATGTCCATGATGTCACACATGTAGGCCATGCACTCCTAGAGATCATCATGCATACCTCATAAAACTCAGAAAATAGTTTGGTATTGTTAGCCCTTTCCTGTGAGTTGGCCCTGTACATACAGTGGGTTGTGGATATTGAGACAGCTAGCTCAGATAAGGAACAGTATCCATGGCATGCATGGCCACTGCCACAATATCCACCACATATTCCTATGCTCAGTGGAGCATGCTGGAAACAAAGGATGCTGTACTTCAGGGAGAGCACTTCCTTTCCAGATACATCTACCTGAAACTTCCTGCCCTTAAATACTGTCTGTTGTGTCTTGGGTGGGTTCTACAAGCACAGAAACAATGTCCACTGACTGTAGAGGGGATGTGGAAGCTACATTACCTGTGTCGAATACTAATACTATGACTCCCTGGCTGAGCCACACTTTGGCTATCATCAGTAGAGCCAATTTCCTGTCTGATATCAGGCAACAGTGTTTCCACAATAGAACAACCTAATAAAATGTCACCAGTAACGACACCAAAAGAATGTGCCCACACTAAGTAAGACCCATCACCATTACCGGTACTTTATTATTTGACTGCTCATTCATTGGTTTTCATACTTTATTAATATGATTATATTGAGCATATAATATCAAACTTTCTTTGTGTTCCTTTTGTCCCAGCTCAGGAGGTTGGTATGAAGAACAGCCTTCTGCATCAGTCACAAACTGAGAAGCTGTCTAGGTGAATGGGTGCGTATTATGCCCTAATTCAGTAATTCTAAGTGCATTCATTATGCAGTTGCTCTGTGTCTGCACAGTGCCAGAGTATTGCCCTGCATAGTTGTTACTGGCTAGTTTAAGCTTTGGCTGAGATTATGATTATGTAACATAAAAATCTAGAGATGAAGACTTATGTGTGCCCTTTGTAATGTTGTATTGTTGTTATGTAAGCTAGGTTTATTATATCTTACTGACAGCATGTATACTATGACAGAGGTATGAAGCGTTGCCTTAGTATCAGTAATCTTTGTAGGTACAACAGGATTCCTGTTCGCACATTGCACAGTACATCGGCACACACACACACACACACACACACACACACACACACACACACACACACACACACACACACACACACACACACACACACACACACACACACACACACACACACACACACACACACACACACACCACAGACTGCTAGTTGTTTCACCTTTGTCATAACAGTACATCATAGCATAACATAGGGCTTATAGTATAGGAACTGCAGGAAGTAGCTGGCAACATATCAAAATATGAACTGCATTGCTTTAGTTTTATGTAACTATTTGATTGTATGGGTAGTATGTGCCATATGCATGTCTGATGCCAGTGTTGTACTCTCTATCCTCCCCTTTCCAACCTATGTTGTTATTCTTAGTTTTTTTTTTTACTTTTTTATTTTCTCTCCATTTCTGTTGGCATTTTTTACTGCATCTGTCATGGATGTGCCAGTGGCTTAGCCCCATCCTGCAACCCATTGGCAGTCGCAGTTATCTAGCTAGTTTCTGCATCCACTTCACCTGAATTCAGGTCTGCCTCCTCATTAGGTGCAACAAGGGGTAGGCAGGAGGCCCACCTGTGCCATCTCTCATGGTGCCTTACCATATAGGAGCACTATCATTCACTGCACTAGCACTGCTAGGTATAATCAGCATACCCCCTGCAGAGATTTAGTGGAGGTGATGGAGGATCTGATAGACCATCATCTAGAAGCGCACACTGGCTACCTAGAAAGAGTCCTCTTGTGGCTATCAAAGTCACATTGCTGCTTGTCCCTGCCAACAGTGCCTCAGGTGGTGCAATGGGGGTGAGGTGATCTGGGTGCTGACTAATATTTCCCTGGGTATCATGCAGGCAGCACAATGCAGAAGGCCATATCTACTCTAGCCCCAATCCTGCTGTTCCCCTTTGTTGTGTGTCACTGCCCAACACCTGTTTGTTGTCCAGTCCTTCTGATCATCAGTACCTTCCTTTTGTCTGTATGTCTATAATTCTACCGCCCCCCCCCACCCCACCCCACAGTGTATCAGCACCTCCCCTATTGGTCTTTGTCTCGGTTTTATATTTATACATGTGCCTGTCCTTGTGAACTATACCCTCATACCATACCTTTCCTTCCCTTACATCCTTTCCATCTTCACTTAACACCTGTACCAAAATATACGTACGTACCGTCCCTCCTGCCTTGCCCTTCCCATTATTACTTTCACTGTTGCTTTTGTGTATTTTTCTCTACCTGCCCATCCCTATTTCCTACTGTCCTGTACACCCATTTCCACTCTTTCTATGGTAAAAGAACAGATATAATCATTGCAGTTGGCTCCTTAATGTGGCTTACTATTTATCCCATATCGTCATGATGTAAAACGTGTCTGAACCAAGCCATGTGCATGCGTTGTGCTCAACTGTTTTCCACATCTCACTCTCAATTCCAAAACTCCTTCATCTTCCTCTCTTAAAACCCTCTTTTGCGCGGTTTTGCGCGTTTTTGTGCATAGCGCAGCAGTGGGCAGCAACGCCTAATTGGGTTTAAACTATTCCTGGCTCCACAAAGTCTGCTCTTCACTTTTTCCCTTAGAACTGCTCTATCTCTCAATTTAAACACCATATTCTCATTCTAAGGCCCTTCACTGGTCCAATTAAGTAATCCTACAAGTTAGCACTATTAAACCATAAGCACTACTTACTCTTATAATCTCTACGATTACCCTGTCCTCTATTGGTCCATCTTAAATTCAGTTTCCCTATTACTCTAGCATGTCCAAAGGTCAGTCAATGGTTTCCTCTCCAGTCCAGCTGGTGAATCTGGGAATTTTGAGGCAATGTTACAACTGTCTCATGTCACTGAAGAAGGCTGTGCTTTTTTTGCCAGCCGAAACCGGTCTGTGAGTTTTTTGATGTTTATATAACATTAAATTCTTTTATTGGATCCTTTTGGTTGCTGGCTTCATTTGGTTTTGTGGATGCGTTTGTTTCAGTTGCCGTGCAACCTTACTTCGTGCAGGAGGAATTGTTTGGTTGATACGCAATGTTACAACTGTCTCATGTACACGGACAACCCTCTCCTCTTCCAAACAGGTTCAAATATATGTGAGAGATGCAACTATTTAGCCAAACTGGAGGCTGAGCTCTCTCATCTCAAAACAGGTGTAACCAGTCAGGAGGAGAAGGTAACCTCACACAACACAATTCCAGTATCACATAGTCCCACCACATCAGCGAACCAAACACATAAATACACAAAAACATACTCGGAGGCTCTAAATAAAAATCTACCTAAGCAACAGAGACCTCCAAAGCAGACATCCAAGCAAACGCTACCTCAAAACAAAACACACACAACACATAACCCACAAAGTCAGTGTGCCAAGCAGCCACAGCCCTTAAGGCTGAATGACACACCTGATACTCTTGTTATAGGTGACTCTATTGTCAGACACACTGACGTCCCACTCACCAGGCTGAATAAAGAGAAGGTCACAGTGAGCTGCCTGTCGGGTGCTAGGATCCGCCACATAGCAAGCACTCAGGTCACTCCAAAGCAAATACAAATATGACTCGGTCATTGTACATGCTGGTGTGAATGACCTGAGACGTACCTCCCTGGACTACATGAAAAGGGACATAGAGGAGCTCTCTGATCATGTAGCCCAGGCTGGTATGACCCTGACCTTGAGCAGCATCTTACCCTCACCTAGAATGATGCCATAGTACAAAGACAAAATGATCAATTTTAACAATTGGCTAAAATTTTGGTGTCATTCAAAGGGGATCCAGTGTCTGTCAGCCTGGGATGACATGCTCAACAAGCCACGTTGCTTCGCTAGGGACGGCTTGCACCTGTCACCACTGGGCTTTCGGATATTGGCAAAGGCTCTTGCCACCCCCATAGTGCCTTTTTTAGGCAAGGCTCAAAAGTCAAACCCACCCCCATAGAGAGCACAAGGAACAAGAAACTAAGGGTAATGCTGCTAAACGCCAGAAGTCTTAACCTCAAGATGCATGCACTCGAAGCTCTCCTCAGTATGGAGAACATCGATATCTGTGCAGTGACAGAAACCTGGTTCAAGGCTCCAGAGAGCACCCCAGCACTACCAGGCTATACCTCATATCATGCTTTTCGGCCCCAAAACCCGGACCGAACCACAAAAGGAGGGGGAGTTTCCATATTTATCAAGGATATCCACACCTCCAGGTTAGTGGCATTGCACGAAGTATCAGAGACCATCCATGTGCAACTAACAGTGGGCAAGACTGCTTTTCAGTTTATAGCATCCTACAGACCACCCTCTCAAAGTCAGGAATCCCATTCGGCTTTCCTGAAAACATTGGAGAACATGAAGATCTCTCCGAACACCATTATATTGGGCGACTTCAACTACCCAAACATTGACTGGAAGCACTACTCAAGCCCCAGCACCTTAGCCCAAAGATTCCTGGAAATTATAAACTCAAATGCTATGGAACAACTAGTCACCACTCCCACAAGAGGGGACAACATACTAGACCTGATCATTACCAACATGGGGACTCTATGCTCCACACCAGAAGTATATCCCTCATTGGTAAGATCAGACCACAAATTAATTTCACTGGATGTCCACATCCCGACTCCACCCCCAGCCCAGAAAACCACAGTGAAAAACTTCTCAAAAGCGAACTTCTCACTTCTCAAAACCAAAGTGGAATCCTTCAAGGCCACAGGGCCAGTGGAAACCACAGCCCAAACTGCAGAATCCTATATAAATGCATTCTACAAACATCTCCAGGAATGCATGGATCATGCTATCCCAAACAAAACCAAGACCCAATCATCCAAAGGCAGGCGTCCAGTCTGGTGGACCCCTGCCATAAATAAACTGTACAACAGAAGGAGGAAGCTACTACATGATAGAGCAAAATCCCTAATAGGGAAGGCATCTCTGATCAGTACTAGCAAAAAATTACAATCCCTCATAAAATCCTCCAAGGCCAGCTTCGAGAGAAAAATTGCACAGGACACCAAAGACAATCATAAGGCTTTTTTCAGTTATGTTAGAAACTTGGGATGCAACTCCCAGACTTGTTCTGAGTTGATTCTAAACGACAAAAAATACACTGAAACCACAGACATCGCCAATATCCTGGCAGACAGGTTCAGTGCGAACTTCTCCACCCCCTCCCCCCCAAAAGAGCAAATATCTATCCCGGCAGAGGGCTGCCTCCCAAACATCTCAGATGCTCAGGTGAAAGCTGCCCTCTCCAAAGCAAAAAACACTGCTTCCATGGGACCAGATGGCATCCCAGGCTGCGTCCTACATGAACTACAAGAGGAACTAATCCCTCAAATAAAACAGCTATACAATCTCAGCCTCACTACAGGATATGTGCCCACAGAATGGCGTACAGCAACAGTGGTCCCACTCCACAAAGGTGGAGCATCTACGGACCCTGGAAACTATCGCCCCATAAGCCTGACTAGCTTAGTCTGCAAGGCTATGGAGAGGATCATCATGGAGCTCATAAACAAAGACATTGGGGACCTACAGACACTAGATCCTACCCAGTTCGGCTTTGTCAAGGGCAGATCCTGCCTTTTGAACCTGGTTGACTTCTTTGAAACAGTCACCAAAGCCATAGATGAAGGAAAGGTAGTCCACACAGCCTATCTGGACCTTGCAAAGGCATTTGACACAATACCCCACTCGGGCATCATAGATAAGCTATCCAGCTTAAATATAAACCCCTATGTCACAAGATGGGTCGCAAACTGGCTCAAAGACAGAACCCACAGAGTGAGAGTTGCTGGAGCCATGTCAGACTCAAAACCGGTCACAAGTGGCATCCCACAGGGTTCTGTCCTGGGACCACTCTTGTTCGGTATATACTTTTCTGAGGTACAGGCAAGCGTGGGAGGACTATGGCTCACCAAGTTCACAGATGACTGCAAACTGGGCCATAATCAACTCTCCAGCTGACACAAACATCCTTCAAAAGGTCTCACAGAGACAGATAACTGGTGCCAGCACCATGGTTTAAAGCTAAATGCCAAAAAATGTATAGTCATACCCTTTGGCAAAAACAATGTGCCCACAAATTACCACATAGGCGGAAACCCATTAAGTACAGAGAAAGTAATTAGAGACCTGGGGACCCAAGTTGATAGCAATCTCTCCTTTGAAAACCACATTGCCAAAGTGGTTAGAAAGACCTTCTACATAGCCCACCTCATCACGAAGGGTTTCACATCTAGATCAAGAGAGGTAATCGTGCCCCTTTATTCATCCCTCATCAGGCCCATCATAGAATACAATGCCCCTTTTGGGATGTACCTTACCCGACACCTGCAGCAATTAGAAAGACCCCAAAAGTATCTCACCAAGAGGATCAAGGGTCTCAAACAGATGCCATATACAGCTCGGTTAAAAACTCCAGCTCTACTCAGTTGCATACCGCCTACTTGAGGCGATCTATGCCTGACATACAAAGCTATGTCAAATCCAGAATTAATGGACATGCTCCACCTCAGTAAATCTAGATCCCTTAGAGCCACACGCTCGAGGGACTTGAACCTCAGCACAGAAATAAATAGAACTTGCTGGAGGGACAGGTTCATAACCCAGAGGCTCCCTTCGCTCTGGAATAGAATTCCAGTTCATGTGAGGCAGAGCACCTCACTGAATCTCTTCAAGAAGAATCTCGACAAGTGGATGGGGGATCGTAGGTTTGTTCCAGGGATTACTCCTGTGTCACTATTAGACAGAGGCACAGTAAACTAAACCTTAAAAAGGGCACAGTATACTCAAATCAAGGGGTGGCGTAAGCCATACAAAATCGGGCTAGGCTTATAATTGCCCCAGGGCAGATAGCCTAGTATGAACCAATGAACCTATGAACCTATTAACTCTTTACCACTGGTCTAGTGATTTTCACATTTTTTTATAAATTAGTAGAGGAATAACTTTTGATTTTCCACTTAGTTAATTGATAATTAACCTCAGACCACATCACACTATGAGCTTTACTTGCAGTATGCATACCACACCTGTGCTAAATATGTTCCTGAATCCCATGGAATGCAACTGCATAATACTGTCAGTGCATACAAAATGCTTTTTTTTTTTCATCTGTTTTTTAATTCATCAATATTTACAGTTTAAAAGTTATTTGTGAGATTATGGTTAAATTAAATTATGTTGGCTGAATTCATTATTGTAACAAAAACACTCCTGACATGTTTAAAAAACTCATTCAGTGCAGAATTTGGGGATATAATACAGTCTGTCTTTGGTGGTATTCCTAGGAATGCTACTTGCTGTGGACTGCTAGTGTTTTAATGCAAACAATAGGAAATCTTGTTCTTTATAGAAAGCAAACTGCATGTGTCTACATCCAAATACATAAAATAACTCCTCAAAAGTTTAAACTGATTGCATTACAAGATGTGCAATACCCAACAGTCAAATCCAGCTTTGGAGACAACTTTTTTTGTATTATGAATAGTCTGTTTTGTGCAAATGTCATAAGCTTCTTACAGAAAAATATCAAATGTAAATTGCAGAAAAGATATACCCTTGTATTCAATAAAGCAATTTTACCATGCCAGAATAGTGTAGCAGATTCTGCACGGAATATGGCTGCCGAGCGATTCAGTAAACATGGCTGGGGATGTGCACATGCCTGCCAGCACTATTCTGGCACAGACACCAATGAATAATGCTAATTATTTTATTTTCTGGTGAAAACTATGTAAATGAGGTGGATTAGTGATTCAGTAAGCAGGCAGGCATACGTGTCAGAGCAGTGTCTATTGCAGAAATGTATTCAGTTACTAACCATGTACATTTCTGCAAAAATCAAAACAGGGGCATAACAGCTCAAAGTAAAGCATGTATTATGGTCATTAGACATGCCAATGGCCAAAATATCACCATTGGTATGGAAAACAGTTGCAAAATAATAAAAATAAAAGTTTTTTTTTTTTTAGCCAGTTTCAGCCGTTTAAGCATAGTGCAGCAGAGCGCAAATCAGATTGTATAGAAAATATTAAAAAAATGTGAAAAAGACAATTTTAAGTGGAATCTGCATTTTGCTATTATAGTGGGTAGCATGCAGAACCAAAACAATAAGAGGTAACACTAGTTGCTGAGGAGAAAGGCTCTGGTGTAGTGGTGTAACAAGGGACTAAGGCAGTGGGGTATGCAAATGAGCAAACTTTACTGAATACCAAAATGGGAGATCATTGTCTGGATGCACCTATCCGTGTAGGAGCTATAATGCAGTGGTGTAAGCAGGAGAAGCAGCTGACATGAAAAGGGTGTGTGTCATGCTTCGTGTAAGCACATTGGAGCTCCACAGCTTCCATTTGAGCTTAGCTAAGCACAGCTAAGCAAGGGGGTGTGTCTGAGGCTGTATTTTCTTATTCCATGAAATGAGGAGCGTGTTCGCATCCAGGGGAGGGCCATTTCTGCATAAGTTTTACTTTAGCTAAATGAGTTTGTGTGGGTCTTAAAAAAATGGAAATAGCAGAACTGTTTACATTTGGGCAGTGCGTTTGGCGGGGCACACCGTGGGGCTTAAAAGGGGTGGAAATGGGAAGGGAAAAAAATGAATGGGAAATAGCAGAATAAAAGCAATCAAGTACAAATAATAAAGCTGACAGGTGGAATGTATCAATCATAATCAGACAATCATACAGGCAGCGTTTGCAGTACAACAGTATAAGCTATGGAAACACCTTTCGGTATGTTTTTCCCACAAACTCTGCACCATTGGTGTACACACTCAGGGGAATTTTAACCAACAAAATGTTAGGGGCTGCTGTCACTTTGATACATCAGTATGTGCTAGAGGCTGAGGGTGGTGAGGAGGATAATGCTGACAACCGGCCCAGACTGAGGAGGAGGAGAAGAGTGTTCAGACCCAGGGTAACCTACCAGGGCTACATGATCTGGAGATACTAGAGTGCTACAGGGTGAAAAGGGACATATTTCAGCAGCTCATCGAGCTGTGCTGGCCTCACATCAGACCAACAGCCAACAGAGGGGAACCCATTCCAGTGGATACCAAGTTATGTGTAACCTTAAAAATACTAGCTACAGGTAATTTCCAAAGACCTACTGGGGACATCATGGAGGGTTTCACAGGCATCTGCATCCCGAGTACTCCACCAGTTCCTGAATACCATGCTACCACATGCCGGTGAGCACATTTACTTCTCCAGCACCTCTGAGGAGAGGACCAGCAATGTGCACCTCTTCCACTGTGTAGCAGACTACTCAGAGGTACTGGGTGTCATAGACTGCATGCACATCCACATTAAAGTGCCACCTGGTGAACAGGTCTACATAAACCGCAATGGATTCCCCTCCATCAACTGCCAGGTCATGTGCAAAGCCCAGGGCATTATCATTAATGTGTATGTTGACAGCCCTAGAAGCTGTCATGACTCCCACATCTGGCATTCCTCACAGCTGTACCAGACATTTTCCAGGGGGCACATCCTGTATGGCCATCTGTTAGGAGATGCTGGCTATGCACTGGAGCCCTGGATGATGACACCCATCAGAAATGCACACACACGCACTCAAGAATGCCATAATGAGGTACACACAGAAATCAGGATCATTATAGAGTGTGTGTTTGGGAGGCTCAAGTCACGGTTCCGCTGCCTTAACATATCTGGTGGAGCCCTGCAGTACTTTCCAGCCACATGTGCACACATGTTCATAATATGTGCCATGCTACACAATATGATCCTGCGGAAACAGCTGCAGCAGGAACAGCAAAGTGAAGGGCCAAACAGCCCCCCCCCCAGCATTGGCAAGGTCCCCATAGGCACAGAGAGACTCAGAGGAGGAACCCCCTGAGCCAGCTACTGTAGGCAGATGGAGGCATGCCCAGTATGCCCTGGGCTTGGCAAAGAGGCAATGCATAGCACCCACACTGGCACTGTAGGGACCCAGAGACTGACACCACTCTCTGACTCACACACACAGTGAAATGGACGTCACATACATCACACTACCTGTACCTTACCATGTAAATGTAGTGTACTGCATGTATCTGACATAGGCAGCCTTCAAGCAACATCCTCACAACTACCGCAGTCACAAGGTAAGCTAGTCTTCTTAACAATAAATGAATGGAGTAGCTTGTTCTGGTAGCATATCTATGGTATCGCTGCATGCATGCAAGGGAATGAGGTGGCCTACTGGGATAGCAACAGACAACTGACAGCTATGTGGGACACCAGGAAATGTTTGCAGAATACTGGCTTCCCCACACTATGCAGTAGTACCCAAGGTGACAAATCCCACTGCAATATATGTGTGGGCCAACTAACTGGGGTGTCATAGGTCACAGGCACTGATGTCAATGTGGGGGTCCCATACTCACCCCTCAGCCTCACCCACGAAGTCAGCCATAGAAAACCATTAAGAAATGTCTGGCAAAGGCCCACACATGGTAACAATGATGAAATCCCCCCCCTACAAACATACACAGTGATATCACAACAGGTCTTGCAGTTGCAGTAAGACTCTGAAGAGTAAAAAGTCTGAAACTCAAATGTATGCCATTACAATCTGACCTGCGGTCTTTAGTGATATCCCTCTATTCTCCAAGACAGAGCACAGTACTATGCTAAATGGAACCTAAATGTAAGGCAAATATCAGCACAGTCTGTGCAAATGTGTACAGTTGACAGGTGTGCCCACCCACACCCATATTCCATTAGAAATGCAGTAACATGTATATTTGTAGGGAAACAGAAGCAGAGCACACATTGCCAGGGCTGGCCCAATCAACAAGATAACTTGTTGCATGCCCACAATATGAAGGGGTCAATGAGTTATGTATATGTGTGGTTAATACTGTCAGGATGTGGCCAGCACTTACTCCCAGCTGTTGTGTCGTAGTGGCATAGGTACAGTACTGTGGTTGACAGGGCCATGTTCCAAGAACTGCACTGACAACTATTCTGCATGTCAGCTACACCTATGGTAGGAGTTGTACACACTGTCCAGACGTCAATATCTGTTATTGCAGCAAAGCTGGACAGGTCATGGACAGGGGGCCACACATATGGACAGTACACAGCTTGGAGTAACCTACATAGTGCCTACCATACCTATAACTGTACAGACCTATTGCAGAATGTCCAGAGGTTTGCTTCATATTTGTGCTCTGTATATCCTCATATAGTAGTTGTCTGGCAAATCCTGTAAGACTAAGGTCAGAAAATAATGACAGATTGTAGTGTCAGACTTCTTACCCTACAGAAAAACACATGCTAATGCAAAACCTGTTATTGAATCACCTTTCTAGGTTTGTAAGGTCAATACTTAAAAATGGTCCCTATATTTAGGCCAGTTTATAAAGGCTGCCACCTTTCTGTGTCAGCACTGACAACATGTCACTGACCAACAACCATACCCCTGGAATGACACAGGTTGTCACAGAAGGAGCACAAGTATGTCTTGTATATCTATTCTGCTTGTCCTAACATTGCATTTGCCTTTCAACTATTTGTAAAACAAGAAAGGGTCATGTCAAAACAGCAATGTTAGACAGTGTGGAAGCAGATGTCATACCCATAAGAGCAAACAAGCAATTACCAAACCGGCCTCCCATCTGTCTATGTTTGGCAGAACATTATTAACACCCTGTCCCCATGTGTGGGCTTTTGTCTAACTGTCATATTTGGGCCTGTCCAGATGTCAGTCTATGATGGTTTGACTGATAAGCCCACATGTAGTCTCATAATAACATATAGCAACACAAACCACCAAAGGACCACAGCAAATGGAGTGGTGCAATGATGGACAGTCCACTAAATAAGTTCATTCAGAGGTAGTGAAGTCCACAACCTTGTGTGTGATGTAACGGCATTTACCCTGCTCACATCAGAATTACAAATACATAACAGCAGCCACTGTGCCAAAGATGGTCACTGTACTACAGAAGGACAAAGAGACACACATAAGGGGAAGGGGAACCACTGGCCAGACAAATGGAGAATGTGCACACCAGAAAGAATTGTGCAGTAACATAGGTGCCATGCAGTGTATGGAGTGAGTAAACATCACCTGCAAATACACAACACACACCCATGTAAGTGGAAGTCCGCAACAAATGAAAAACCCAGATGGCCACCTCAGAGACAAAATCACATGAGAACTCCATAAACCTACACACCACAGACCATGTAGACTCCACACACCAGGGTCTTGCAAACACTAAGGCCTTACCCCAAACCTCAAACACCTACCCTAGACAGATAGGCTAACAGCACTGTCCCTCTACCCCATTCCGTAGAGACTCTGTTGAGGTGACCCCTGTCTGGCATACGAAGCAATCCAGATTCTGCCTTGATGGGATTGTTGCACTTCTGAAACTCAAGGCCCACTCCATCAACCTGTAGGCACAGCATCAACCTGGGCTGTGATATCAGTATGGCTTGTCGGTGTGACAGATACGTGTATCACAAACTCCCCCATCTGTGGAATACACTCCCTGTCAACAGCAAGCCAAGTGCCTCAATACCCCTAGTGATGTGCTCCCTGTTTAAGTGCATGGGAAACACAACATACAGTCCTGTGATTCCACCTGTGTCCCTGTTGGACAGGGACTCTGTGGGCTGACATGTCATAAAATGGGTTACACTCTCATCTGCATGAGTTATAAGGGCTTTAGGGCCAATACCCTACTAATGTCATAGCAACCTATCAACCTATAGGCAACTGTCTGTCAGTGGTTCACCACAGTACTCTGTACTGCTCTGCCACTGACATACCTGAAAATCACACAGTGCTATGTGGAATATACTACACATATAATGGATATTTCTGCACAGTAGAATGCACTCTGTACCCACACCCATCCCTCTCAACCTCTGACAGCAAGACATCTGGACAAGGTTGTAAATAAAAGTGGGACAAAGGCTCAATGATAGGCACGTGTTGTAAATATCGCCCTTACATACTGAGAAAGTTGGTAGAATAACAAGTTTTGCATTACCAGGAATTGTCTGAAGGTTATGAAGTCTGAAACACTAATGTCTGTCATTATTTTGTAACATCAGTCTTCAATTATATACAACTAACTTGCCATAAAAACACAAGTTTATGTAGACTGGATGAAATGTCTAGACAAACACCTGGACAATCTGCCAAAAAATATACAGTTGAGAGGTATGGCCATACCAGGATATGACTTTTCAGGTCAGAAGAATACCACACAAGCAGGAGATCCCCAGCCACTATATCACCAAGTTGCTGGACTGTTTACACAGCTTTATCAGTCAACTGACTGTAGCCACACCTCTCAACTGGCCTTTTTGGGCAAGAATGTATATAGTCAGGCTCATAATATTGGTCTGTGCATCATACATCTTGTATTCCTCTGGTAAAGCACTGTGATGATCCGAGGATGTCGGTCACTAGGTAATGACACAATACATTCCAGTGTCAGACTTCAGATATGTCAGAAAATGTCTGCTAAATCAAATCCAGTACCTCTTGGAAAGTCTTGTTTACTTTTTGTAGGTATGGCTGTAGCACATAAACCCCCGGACCAGAGTACAGCTATCTCTGGAATGGAGTCCTACTCTCACTATAGAAGGTCATACTGGGCATGCTCCTACACTTCGCAGGCCATAACGGAACCCACATCAGATTATATAACTTATTGTGCAAATATGCCTTTGCATACAGACAGCTATGTACACCTTAACTATCCCTACACGCACTCATCAGACAGGATTACCCACAGCTAGCTGTAGGTGGCCCATATGTGGTATATCTGTATATGTTGCATGTGATACACAGACATATATATGGGCAACATATAATATGTCAAGCATACATACACATAGACATGGGAAAGAGAGAGATAGACAGTGATAGAGAGAGAGTGAGACACAGGGGGACACACAAAGAGTGAGTCATACACAGGGATACCCTGAATGGCATATTGTGATTTCCTGCTGTGGACAGTGGCATACTAGTCGTAACCAGTCGCATGTGCCAGCATGAAGGTGAGCTCCATTGTGTAATAGTACTCAAGTAGGGGTTATAATATCACATTACCTGCCTTTGTGTGTGTGTGTGTGTGTGTGTGTGTGTGTGTGTGTGTGTGTGTGTGTGTGTGTGTGTGTGTGTGTAGGTTTAAGTATTAGGAGGCTGTTCCCACTCAGTACACTTCCCATTGCCCTACTGCACAAGATCTGCTGCTGTCATTCACATTAGATGTACCATTGGATTCCTATCAGCCCTATAAGCTCTGTAGCATGTGCGATAACTGTGTAATACTATAGTACAAATAACTAGAATTGTAGGAGTTCTAATCTTAGTTCTGGTAAGTGTGTGTGTGTGTGTGTGTGTGTGTGTGTGTGTGTGTGTGTGTGTGTGTGTGTGTGTGTGTGTGTGTGTTTTAGTAGGTGAAACAGTTTTAGGCCTTTCCCACCCAGAACACTTCCCAGTGCCCTACTTTAGCAATCCTGCTGATGCTATTCCACTTCTAAGTACCTTTGCACAGCCCTACCCCTATAAGCTCTGTGGCATGCGCAATAACTATGTAACAGTATAGTACAAATACTTAGATAGACAGGGGTTCAATTCTCAGTTATGATAAATGTCTGCATGTTTGTAAAATGAAGTATTTTGAGGACTGGCCCACCCACAAAATTTCCCAGTACCTTGCTTTAGCAGTCCTGCTGATGTCATTCACCTTAGAAGTACCTTTGGACACTTTTTAGCCTTATAAGCTCTGTAGTGCATGCGACAACTCCGTAACACTGTAGTACAAGTAACTAGATAGGCGGGGGTTCTGATCCCAGTTCTGGCAAACGTGTGTGTGTGTATGTGTGTGTGTGTGTGTGTGTGTGTGTGTGTGTGTGTGTGTGTGTGTATATATATATATATATATATATATATATATATATATATATTTATATATATGTGTGTACGTTTGTAGGATGAAATATTTTGAGGACTTTCCCACCCACAACACTTTCCAGTGTCCTATTTTAGCAGTCCTGCTGATGTCATTCACCTTAGAAGTACCTTTGGACACTTATCAGCATTATAAGCTTGGTAGCGTGTGCGATAACTATGTAACACTATAGGACAAATAACTAAATAAGTAGGAGTTATAATCCCAGTCCTGGCAAATGTACGTGTGTGATTGTGTGTGTGTCTCTTTCTTTGTAGGTCAAACAGTTTTAGGCCATTTCCAACCATTACACTTCCTAGTGCCCTACTATAGCAATCCTGCTGATGTCATTGCCTTAGAAGTACCTTTGGACAGTGTATTTTAACTCAGTAACATTATAGTACAGCTGACTAGATAGGCATGGGTTCTACTCTCAGGTCTGGCAAATTTATATGTGTGTAAAGGTGTTTGTATGTGTGCATGTTTGTAGGGTAATGTATTTTGATGCCCTTCCCACCTGGTACATTTCCCATTGTCATACTTTACAAGGACACTTGATGCAATTCACATTAGATATACCTTGGGACAGTGTTAAATCCTATAAGCTCTGTGGTGCATGTAATAACTGAGTAACACTGTAGTACACATAACTAGATAAGAAGGGGGTTCTAAACTCAATACTGACAGCTGTGATACTGGATGCGTGTGTGAGAATCATATCCTCCATGTGTATTTGGGTGAGAATCATATCCTCTGGGAGTGTGGGTTATACCATTTTGGGTCATGTACCACCCAGTATACATCCCATTGCCCTACTTTACAAGGCCTGCTGATGTCATTCACCTTAGATGTACCTGTATACACTTGTCAATCCTCTAAGCTCTGTGGAGTATGCAATAACTGTGTAATACTATAGTTCAAATACGTAGATAGGTAGGGGTTCTAATCTCCATACTGACAACTATAGTAGTGTGGGTGAAGCATATCCTGGGTGTAGGTTATACCATTTTGACCTGCTGACCCCCTACCCATGACATTACTTTAAAGACCCTGTTAATGGCGTCTGACTCACATGCACCATGTAACACTATACAGCCCATACCAGTCATCTGTACAGATGTACATGGAATAGTCACATGTTTGCAACCTATATGTGGTCTGTGTCCCCTAACAATGAGCATTCCTGTGATTTCATTGCCAAATATGTCAGGGTTACCATAGTGACACACATGCCAGCATCAGACATCGTACCTGACTGACACATCATGCTGCTACAAAGTCTGCCACTCTATCACTTGTGCAGGTATGTAGGAGCAGTAGACAAGACCAATCACTACTTCTAATGGGTTATCCCACCATTCATGAAGGCATTCACAAGATTACTTGTTGTAAGAGGTTGTGTGCTATGTCCCAGGCATATGATCTATGTGGAGCATGTCATGTGTACGTAGCACTATAGTACATACAAGTGGATATGTAGGGTTGCTAATGTATCTATTGGCAACTATGTATGTGTTTCTGTATGCACAGCCCCTGTGGCTGTCTTTACTGTGTGTATGTGATGGCTATACATTTTTGTGTGCCTCTTCCAACCTGTGAACTCCCCCTTGCCAACCTAGTATCACCCCATACAGATATCATCCACCGTACAAGAACAGTTACACAGTTTCTAATACCAAGCCACTGTGGTGCATACAATGGTCGTATCACTGTTTATTGTATATAAATAGATGGGTAGGTCATCTACTCTGAGAAGTGTCACCTCTGTGTGCATGTGTGTTGCAATGCATGTCCCCATGCAGCAGTGTGTGTGTGTGTGTGTGTGTGTGTGTGTGTGTGTGTGTGTGTGTGTGTGTGTGTGTGTGTGTCAGATGCCTGTAACATGTTAAGGGTCACTAAACCCATGACTAACAATCTTAACAGCCCCTGCAACTGTCACCCACTTGAATATTAATGGAAGATACTGCCACACTACATTACCTCTATGCTATTTGTGTAATGTATCTAGTACTATCATTCATAACACTGTGCATGTCCCCATGCAGCAGTGTGTGTGTGTGTGTGTGTGTGTGTGTGTGTGTGTGTGTGTGTGTGTGTGTGTGTGTGTGTGTGTGTGTGTGTCAGATGCCTGTAACATGTTAAGGGTCACTAAACCCATGACTAACAATCTTAACAGCCCCTGCAACTGTCACCCACTTGAATATTAATGGAAGATACTGCCACACTACATTACCTCTATGCTATTTGTGTAATGTATCTAGTACTATCATTCATAACACTGTGCATGTAGGGGCTGTGCTCAGCCCTTCATCAGCTGCCCCATGTACAGGACTATGACTCCGTGTGCACTACCAGCACGAGAGGCCATTCATGCATATAAGTTAGCAGACACACATGCTGGTGATTGTCAGGTTAGATTAACACAGGCTGACCTGTACCAGGAATACATACCTCAATCCTGTCATGCACAGTACCAGGCATACCCTCATCAACTAAAGGTTGAGTGGATGGCACAGCAATGGCAGGGGCAACAGATGCTGATAGCTGAATTTGTTGCAGTTAAAGTAATGGCTAAGCTTGTGGGGGACCTAGTGCCAGTACTCAAGTAACCTTCTCTGCATGTGTGAGCCTGCAGTCCTACAGAACACCCAGGTGACATATATGAAGGCTAGCTGGCTGTGCCAAAGGTATGTATGCAAGGTCACACTGTTTGCCACAATTACCTCTCACACACTGTTGCATGTAAAAACACCTGGTAAACATGTACATATACAGCTGTACCCTGGCTATGAAAAGTTCACAGTGTTTCCACTCTACCTTACTCATCATTGCTACTGACAGCAGGCCCACACGCTGTAGACACACAGACACTTGGATCACAAACAGAATACAGTATGCAACACTACAGTTAGTCAGCAATACTAACAGCAATAGTGCATCATGGGTAACAAGGTACATACACCTCGATGTGTACCCATAACTATTGTCAGGCAGATGGCACCATACACAGCATTGCATTTCTACATGGTACTATATTCACCCTGTGCATCAGACCCATATGAGCATGTCCCTGCATTGATTGTATGGATAACAGGGTTGTGGCACAAGTATCATCACATGCAAAGGGTGTGATGTGGGATTGTCAGAGGCCTGGGCTGGGCCATATGGCTGACATCGTGTGTGTGTGTGTGTGTGTGTGTGTGTGTGTGTGTGTGTGTGTCTGGAGGGGTGGTGTTCAACTGGGCCATGCAGTGGAGTTGTGCGCATCTGGTGGTGACTGGCCTGTGATAGGGATGTGTGAGTGTTTGTCTGCACACCATCAAGCCATGTGGATGCCTGACACATGGCTATGTTGGACAGCTGTGGACCGTACATGGCAGGATGTATGGTTAACCATCTCTCGGCAGGGATGTGGGAACTGGTTCTGCCAAGAGTCTCACTGGCACTATCAGGCCTAAGGACAGATGCAGTACTACTCCCCAATGGTGACTGCTGTCTGCTGGATCCACATCCCTGACTGGACTGGCCAGGAACACATGCCTATGGCCTGCTCCAGTGTGGTATAGACAGCACCCTCCCTTCAGAAGTGCTGGTAGTACTGCTACTATGGGACTATGAATGTGCATGGCCACATGATCTCTCAGCTGATCATGCACAATGGTACCTCCTATACCAGGCCAACAGATATTGCCAATATACTGGCCAACAGATTCAGTGCAAACTTTTCCCCTCTCTCCCCCCAAAGGACCAATCACAATACCAGCAGATTGAGAGGCACCCAGTATTACTGCTGAACAGGTTAAAACAGCACTGTCGAAGGCCAAGAATACAGCCTCTATGGGACCTGACAATATCCCTGGCTGTGTTTTACATGAACTACAGAGTGAGCTGGCACCTCACCTTTGTGCCCTGTTTAATCATAGCCTCACCTCAGGGTTTGTCCCTATCAAATGGCACATTGCTATAGTCATCCCTTTCAACAAAGGAGGAGCAACTCCAGACCCTGGGAGCTATTACCCCATTAGCCTGACAGGTCTGATATACAAAGCTATGGAGCGCATCATAATGGACCTAATAAATAAGGATATAGGGAATCTCCAAACTCTGGATCCCACACAGTTTGGTTTTGTGAAGGGTAGATCATGCCTGCTCAACTTGATTGACTTCTCTGAGTCAGTCACCAGAGCTGTGGATGAAGGCAAGGTAGTTCATAGATCCTACCTTGATCTGGCCAAGGCCTTTGATACCATTCCCCACTCAGGAATCATAGAAAAACTCACTAAGCTAGGCATCAACCCCTATATCACTAGATGGGTTGCAAACTGGCTCACAGATAGAACCCACAGTGTGAAAGTAGCTGACTCCAAGTAAGACTGCCAACCAGTCATGAGTGGAGACCCACAGGGATCGGTCCTGGGTCCTCCCCTGTTTGGTATCTACTTCTCAGAAGTCCAGTCCAACATGAAGGGACTCTGGCTGACAAAGTTCACAGAAGATTGCAAGTTGGGTGCCATTATTAACTCCCCAAGTGATGTTGACATCCTACAAAAAGGCCTCACTGAGACCAACGACAGGTGTCAGAACCATGGCCTTAAGCTCAATGTCAAAAAACGTGTCGTCATTCCCTTTGGGAAAACCCCAATTCCCATGAGCTACCACATCAATGGTAGCCCACTGAGCACAGAAGGCATTATAAGAGATCTGGGAAGACAGGTTGATAGCAACTTCTCTTTTGACCACCACACTGCCACTGTGATCAGAAAGTCCTCTATGTGGCACATCTCATTACTAAGGGTTTTGCATCCAGGAAGAAAGAGGTCATTGTCTCCCTCTACTCTTCCCTCATTAGGCCAATCATTGAGTACAATGCCCCATTTGGCATGTACCTCACTAGACACCTGCAACAACTGGAGAGGCCACAAAAGTACCTCACAAAGAGGATCCTAGGCCTTAAACACTTGTCCTATATGGACAGACTCAAACAACTCCAACTATTCTCTGTCTCATATCACCTACATAGAGGTGATCTCTGCTTGACTTATAAAGCCATGTCTGACCCAGCACTGTTAGAAATGTTACATCTAAAGAAATCCCAATCCCTCCGCACCACACACTCCAGAGACCTCAACCGCATTACCACAATCAACAGAACATGCTGGAGGGACAGGTTCATAACCCAGAGACTGCCTGTGCTATGGAATAGACTTCCCATACATGTTAAACAGAGCACCTCACTGGCCATCTTCAAGAGAAATCTAGATGAGTGGATGGGAAATAGAAAATTCACCCCGGGGATCACTCAAGTGGCTCTACATGACAGAGGCATTGGAAACTAAGGTTGGGTGGCATGATGCCAGGGTAATCCTATGGGCTAGGCTTATAAAGGCTCCAGGGCCATTAGCCTAGTAAAAACCTATAAACCTATGAACCTATGTTGCTGACCAACGTCCACCTGGCCGATGCTCAACTCCCACCACATGTGTAAGCACAAACATTGCACGGTCGAGCAGTGACAATGTCTCACCCCACTATCAATCCACGGCATTGGCAAAATGATGTATGGCATCACAAATGTCATGGAGGTCATCATGCATGGTATGAAGCATTGCATTCAAGACCCTGAGCATTTATCTGGTGTTGTGGTCAGTACACACCTGTGTTTCCATGACGGACCATAACATGTGTCGGGTGACACCTGCTGTGGCACTTGTGACAGGGGCTTTATGGGCAGCAGTCCTCCGTTGAGCACCCCTGTCCATTTGCATGTGTTGGACCTCACCTGCCATCTGGCTATGGCTGGTGTTTACACTCACACTTGCCATCACCACACTAGCCTGTTCCATGCCACCACCATCCAACTGTCCATTATTTGTGGCTGCTATGAACTGGGAATGTGTGGTCATACTGACTTTGTGCAGGGACATTGTGGGTGAAAGTGAGATACCAACCAAGGGCACAGATTCAGGCCCTGACAACCCCACCTGTGCCTCATTATGACCACCATCATCACTGAAGTCCATTAGGACACTGACATCAAGTTGTGAGGGGAAGAGTCACCAACCCCCATGTTCACCTGTGAGGGGAAAACAACATATGCAACTCAATACTCTGTAGTATTATGTTTGCTGATACACACACTCACACACACACACACACACACACACACACACACACACACACACACACACACACACACACACACACATACACACACGCACACACCCACACACACTCTCACTCTCACACACACTCACACACTCTCAAACACTCTCACACACTCTCACTCACTCTCACTTACACACACACACACACACACACACACACACACACACACACACACACACACTCTCCTGGTAAAGTCTGGCACAGCTTTGCCACCTATGGGCCCTTCAGGCCAGACCGTATGGTAGTTCTGCTTGCCACAATCTAGCTACTGTAAGGCCCTCAACAAAGGGTGACAAATCCTACTGTGTGATGGGCCTCTTAGCAGACTAGTAAGTGTGACCAAGACCAAGGCTATTGGAGTGAGCTATACAGTGTCACCAAGTGCATCTGCAAGTACTGTAAGAGCTGACTTACTGTTATACAAACCAGACACAATGACAAGGTTTAATAGTATGTGGTAATAACTAATGAAGGAACAAGAGAATTCTATATTATTGCAGTACGTACACAGTTCAGGCTCACAGGGATTCATGCAGACAACAATGCAGGACAGTCTGCAATACATACAGGAAACATGTAAAGTACTAGGTGCATAGGTTCATAAGATAATACCAGGCTATTGGCCCTGATGCCCTCATAAGCCTAGCCCAGACTTTCACCCATGTTCCTTCAAAGTCAGCACCTGTTTCCCCTGTCCAGCTGGGACACACAAGGGATCCCAGGGGTATCTTTTCCATTCCCCATGCATTTGTCCAGCTTTTTCTTCAAGAGAGCTATACACGTATGCTGCTAGACATTGAAAGGGAGTGTATTTTACAGTGTATAGTGTGGGAGACTACACTATCCCGCCAACAAGTACTATACATGTCACAGACCAATTGAGGGCCTTGCGTGCATGTTGTGTGAGTGGGGTTTGTCCTACGGATATGCATAAATGCCATCAAGGCTGGTTTGGAAATGTCCTTGTATGCCAGATATAGGTCAGCTATGATTAGTCTGTATGAGACTGAGTACAGGGTCAAGGCTTTTAGCCTATCTGTATAGGACAGGTGTTGCAGACCGTGGATTTGCCTAGTCAGAAACCTCTGTGGTCTCTGCATCTGCTGCATTTGCTTGGCAAGTTACATGCCAAAGGAGCCATTGTACTCGGTAATGCATCTGATAAGGGTGGAGTACAAAGATGTTGTGGCCTCCTGGTTCCTGGATGACATACTCATATTTGTGAGGTGGGCCATGTAGACAGCCTTCATTACAATGGTGCCCACATGATGGGGAACTGTCAGGTTGCTACCAACCTTGGTGCACAAGTCACCTCACACCTGATTGCATGCTCAGTACATTGTTATTACTGTCATAATTAGTGTGGATGACATCTATCATAACAGGGAAAGGGATGCATCTCCTGGCATTCAGTTTGAGGCAATGCTTCTTGCACCAGTCATTAATTTGGGTAATAGCCTCTTGGAGAATGCTCACATTTATTTATTTTACATTTGTAAACCGGGGGTGTCTGACTAAGCCGAAAAGGCCCTTTTTCAGCAGAGGCCCGGGAAGAAAAGCTCCACACAGAAAAATAATTACAGATACATTTAGATATTTAGACATGATTGGTATTCTCACAAATTACAACAGACATTTTTACAGTGGTATGCAGCACATCAACAGTTACATTGGAGAGAAGAAACAAGAAAACATTAATTTAAAAATAAAGGTAATTAATAGATTTGTGGTGTACAGCTGAAATTTGGAACATAGGTAGAATACATACATAGTACATAGGTATGGTACCTACATTGTACATTAGCCAGTGTTTGTGAGTAAGAGTGAAAACTGTTATTAAGTACTCTAGGCTTAGTATGTGTACTGCCAACTTTGCTTGAGATGTTGCCTAATGAGGTTTTTAAAGGAGGATATGGATGATGTGTTTTGTATGCTAGTGGGGAGGCAGACAGTTCCATTTTTTATCCACTGAACTACTATATAGTGTGTCTCCAAAGCTATTATAGCTATTGGTGACTTCTAGTAGTAGTTTCCTTGATGATCTAAGAGGCCTTTTGGCTGATTGGTGTTGTACTAGGTTTTTGAGGGCAGGACACTTATTGGAGAGGTAATAGATAGAGTGACAAAGGCAGAGCTGATTGTCGATTAGGAGGTTGGGCGATTCAAGCCAGTAGAGCTGTCTCAAAGCAGTACAGAGATACGTTCTATATGAGCAATTTGCAGCAAAGCAGGCAATTCTGTTATAGCAGGCTTCCATTTTGCTTAGTTCAGTTTTGTTGAGATCAGAATGGGAGATGCATAGAGTAGGGTGGATAGAAGCTGGGAGCGAGCAATGGCTGATCTTGTTTTGTTGGTAATAAACTGTTTGATACAGTAGAGTGATCCCAGTTTGGCATGTACTTTTTTAATAGTTAAGTTGAGATGACTAGCAAATTTTAGGTGGGAGTCTATGGTTATTCCCAATAGCTTAGCCTGTGCCACTGGAGCAATTGGAATATAATTTGTGGAGTAGATAGTGAATTGACTGTTATCAGTGTTTTTGTTAGAACTGGCTATAATCATAAGTTGAGTTTTCTTTGGATTAAGGATAAGTTGAGCTTTGGTAAGGTAGTTGTCAATGTCAGAGAATGCTAGCTGAGTTGTTTGCAGAAGGGTGGGAATATTTTGTGCAGCACAAATTAAGGTAGTATCATATGCATACTGAATGATAGATGCATGCTGTGTGGAGGTATGGAGGTAATTTGTGAAGACTGTGAACAGTAGTGGTCCTAAGATAAAACCCTGTGGGACTCCTATAGTTATGGGCAGCTGAGGAGAGAGAGAATTTTCCCATTTCACAGCCTGGTACCTGTCAGTTAAGTAGTTTTGGAACCAGGTAAGAGTGGAATTTGATAGGTGATATTGGTTTAGTTTGTTTAGCAGGATTTGATGTGAGACTGTGTCAAATGCTTTGGACATAGCCAAAAAAAGAGTTGACACCTGCAGGCCTTCATTTTTGAGACGGTTTATTGTGTCTGTGAAGCAGAGGAGGGCTATAGTTGTGAGTTGACACCTGCAGGCCTTCATTTTTGAGACGGTTTATTGTGTCTGTGAAGCAGAGGAGGGCTATAGTTGTATTATGGGCAGGTCTGAAACCATGTTGAGTAGGTGACAGGATATTGTTGTCTAGGAGATATTTTAGCACCTGGGTATGGATACATTTTTCTAGGATTTTGGCTAGGGGGAGAGTATAGCAATGGGTCTATAGTTATTAAGTTCAGTGGAGGTCCCACCTTTATGTATGGGTGTAACATTGTGTATTTTCCAGAGTTTGGGTACACAGTTTTCAACAATTGATCTGTTTATGAGAGTGGAGATTGGGATAGCAATACCATCTGCTGTGAGTTTCAAGAAATAGCTGGAGAGCAGGTCGGCTACTGTTGACGAGGTTTTTAGTTTGGAGAGAATGCTTTTGATTGAGGTGGTGGAAACTGTTTTGAGGATAAAGCTAGTATTAGTATTATTTGTGTTGGGTGGGATAGTGAGGTTGGAACTGTCCTGTGATACTAAGGAAAGAATTGAGTTAACAAAGTGGGAGATGAATTGTGTTTCTATGAGAACTTTAGTGTCAGGGGTGGTTGGTTTGGGGGTAGCTTTTTGGGTGAGTTTTAGTAGCTGGTTTACATTTTTCCAAAATTTTGGGGGGTTGTGTTGATATTTAGTTTGTAATGTCGTGTAATAGGATTTTTTTTCAAGCCTAATGCATTTTTTGCACGGTTGCGCAGTTCTTCGTACCTAGTTAGGCTTTCTGTTTCATTGTTTTTTTTTTTTGATAGTAAAGCTAGGCAGTGTCTCTAGACTTGAGGATTTGTTTGGCTTCTTTACTGAGTCAGGGGTTTGTAGAGGTTCTAACCTTGGTTTTGTGCAATGGATGAAACAGTGTCTAGGTGTTGTAGAAATGTTTTGATGAAATATGTCAAGTGGGAGGGTTTTTGGGGGGGGGGCGTCCAGTCACAGTTATACAGTAGAATATTGAGGACCTCAGAGGAGAAATTGTTTGTGTTTCTAGTGGAGGTATAGTTTGTGGTTTTGCATAGGCTTGTTCTACTGCGTATAAGGTATATTATGTTGTGGTCACTTAAGGTATCTGGGAGACTGCCTGCGTAGGGGTACAATGTGGGGTTGTTAGGACTCACTCAAAGATGGATTCCCTTTTAGATTTTTTAGCACATCTAGTAAGAATTTGGACTAGCTGCTGGTAGCCATGGAGATTTATTAGATTACTTGGTGGTTCTGATATACAGGTGAACCAATCTAGGTTGAAATCTCCCAGAATAAGGGTTTCTTGTGAGTATGTGGAAGAACACCAGAATACGAAGTCTTCAAGGCTAGCAGGTGTATTACCAGGTGGAATATAGATCACAATCATGGTGATGATCTTTTTAGGGTGAAGTTGAAGTTGTGAGATAAGTATGTCTCAATTATTGGGGGAGGGGTTGGAGTTTGGTATTTGATGTAAAGTTAAGTTGGACTCGTACAGTAAGGCAGTTCCACCCCCTTTATGAAGTGGTCTGTCTTGTCTAATGATATTATAGCCGGTAGGGAGAACTTCTGAGTTAGTTAAGTTTTTATTTAGCCAGGTTTCTGTTAAACCAACTATGTCTGGGGAGTAGTGTGCAATTGTGGCCTGGAGTTCAGGTATTTTATTTTTGATGCTTCTAATATCAATATTTAGCATTAAGAGATGGTTGATTTTGCTGCTGTTGTTGATTTGCACAGGGATGAAGATAGTGGGGGTATTATGTTCTGATAATTGGGTTGGAGAAGTTTGTGTTGGACAGGATGGTTTTGGGCCTGAGTTGGGGTGGATGTCCCCACTTATGGTGAGCCTGGTGTTGAAATGGTGATACAGATGTTTGAGGTTGGTGATGAGTGTGAGAAAGTATTGTGTTTTTTTGGAGAAGGAATAAGAGCATATGTGTTTAGTTTTGAATTTGTCAGTTATGTAGTTCTTAAAAAATTGTGGGTAGATATTACAATGTGCGGTGTCTGTATATGAGAGTTCATAATATAGTGTTGTGCTACTAGGTTTAGGGATATTGCTAGAGTGATAACTTGTGGAGTTATGAAGAATTATGACAAGATAGATCACTTAGTTGTGTGATAGTCATGGTTATAAAGTTTAAGTTGGTTCTAGATGGCAGTGTGGATAGGAATTATAGGATTGTAGTATATGTTGATGGGTAAGTAGTGTGGGGTGATGTAATAATACCTAAAGGGAATGTGAGTGGTTGGGAGTATTGTGTGGTGGAGCAAGTGGGTGTGGTGTAATGTGATCTGACTTGAGGAGCTGCGATTGGTGGAGGTGATATGAGGTTGAGGTGTGGGTGTGGTTGGGATTACTATAAATGTAAAGGCAGTGGGGGGGTGGGAATTGTGGGCAGGGCAGCATAAAGAGCCCGAGTGTTAGCGAGGGTGAACGAAGTGGGGCTGAGTCCACCAGGACAAAAGTAATGGGTGGCAAAAAGTAAGTGTTACTTTATAAAAGTCACATCTCTAAAAACTGCATTTTACCTGATTCTGACCTAGCACTCAAGTGTGGGGTCATTTATTGCACTGTTGGGATTATTTTGCTGCTTGTGTATCTCTGCTACCTTTAAACTACAACAAAAAGAAAAAAAAATCTTGCTTTTTTCCCACTTTCTGAAAGTTAAGAAAGTTCAGTTACAGATTTGCTGTTCTGAGCTGTTTGGAAGTTTCTAGAAGGCCAGTGCTTGCTTGGGCTAAAGGGAAGTCTCTGTGTTCACCAGTGGGAGTGGTTAACACTGAACAGCCTGCCTGTCCCTGGAGGAGTGGTTACTACCTAGAAGCTGTAGTTTTATTGGCCATTTTGGGTCAATTCTAAACTCCTTGATCTCTCTCTCTTAAAACCCGGCTGCCTCATGGTTTTGGTGTCTTTTCAGGCTTGCTAGTTGTTGCTGAAGCACCTACCTAGGGGAGAAAACGCTGAGAGAAGAAAAGGAGCCACTTTTGTGATTTTAAGTATTTTCTTCTGATTTTTTGTTAAGTTTTACTGCTTTGCCGCCTATTTTTTGGCATTTTCCGGCTTGCTAAAGTTTATATCTGTAACAGTACTTGGAACACATCTGGAGCCTGTTTACTGCATTTCCTGTGTTGCACTTAATTTAAAATAATTTTTTCTCTAAAAACTGCATTTTACCTGATTTTGACCTAGCACTCAAGTGTGGGGTCATTTATTGCACTGTTGTGATTATTTTGCTGCTTGTGTATCTCTGCTACCTTTAAACTACAAAAAAAAAAAAAAAAAAAAAAAAATCTTGCTTTTTTCCCACTTTCTGAAAGTTAAGAAAGTTCAGTTACAGATTTGCTGTTCTGAACTGTTTGGAAGTTTCTAGAAGGACAGTGCTTGCTTGGGCTAAAGGGAAGTCTCTGTGTTCACCAGTGGGAGTGGTTAACACTGAACAGCCTGCCTGTCCCTGGAGGAGTGGTTACTACCTAAAAGCTGTAGTTTTGTTGGCCATTTTGGGTCAATTCTAAACTCCTTGATCTCTCTCTCTTAAAACCCTACAACTCTCTTTTTGTGCAGTTTTGCGCACTGAGCAGCGTCGGGCAGCGCCACATAAACAGGTTTAAGCTATTCCAGGCTCCACAAAGTCTGCTCTTCACTTTTTCCCTTAGAACTGTTCAAACTCTCAAAGTAATAACTCTATTCTCTTTCTAAAGCCCTGCACTTGCTCAGCTCTTATAAGGAAACACTAACTAACTAAAGCACTACACCCTCCTTGACTTCTCATAAGTATTAGGCTCCCGATTGGTCCTTCCTGATCAAGTGAAAAATCAGTTCCCTTCCCTAATCTGATCAGTAAAAAAACAGTTCCCTATACTAATCTGGTATGTCCAAGGGTCAGTTTCAATGTTACTCTCCAGTCCAGCTGGTGAATCTGGGAATTTTGAGGCAATGTTACAATTGCCTTATGTACACAGACTACCCTCTCCTTCCAACAAACTCTAATACATGTGAGAGATGCAGTTACACAGCCAAACTGGAGGCAGAGCTCTCTCAACCCAAGGCTGGCACAGTCAGTCAGGAGGAAAAGGTAACCACCCACACCACAAATCCAGTCTCACACAGACCTATTGCATCTGCATACCCAACACATAAACACACAAAAACATACTCAGAGGCTCTAAATAAAAATCTGCCTAAACAGCAAAGAACTGCTAAGCAGATATCCAAGCAACAGCCACCCCTCAACAATACCCACGAATCACATATCTCACAAAATCAGTGTGCCTCACAGTCAGAGCCCTTAAGGCCAAACAACACACCAAATACACTTGTTATAGGGGACTCTATTGTCCGGCACACTGACGTCCCGGTCACCAGACTGAACAAGGAGAAGGTCACTGTAAGCTGCCTGTCGGGTGCCAGGATCTGCCACATAACGCAAGCACTCAGGTCACTCCAAAGCAAGTACAAGTATGACTCCGTCATTGTCCATGCTGGTGTGAATGACCTGAGACGTACCTCCCTGGACTACATGAAAAGAGACATAGAGGAGCTCTCTGACCATGTAGCCCAGGCTGGTATGACCCTGACCTTGAGTAGCATCTTGCCCTCACCAAGAATGATGCCACAGTATAAAGACAAAATGATCAGTTTCAACAATTGGCTAAAGTATTGGTGTCATTCAAAGGGGATCCAGTGTCTGTCTGCCTGGGATGACATGCTCGACAAGCCATGTTGCTTTGCTAGGGACGGCTTGCACCTGTCACCCTTAGGCTTTCGTATACTGACCAAGGCTCTTGCCACCCCTATAGTGCCTTTTTTAGGCAAGGCTCAAAGGACAAACCCACCTCCATAGACAACTCAAGGATAAAAAAACTAAATGTAATGCTACTCAATGCCAGAAGTCTAAACCTCAAGATGCACGCACTCAAGGCTCTCCTCAGTATGGAGAAAATCAATGTCTGTGCAGTAACAGAAACCTGGTTCAAGGCTCCTGAGAGCACACCAGCACTATCAGGTTATAACTCATACCATGTGTTTCGGCCCCAAAACTCAGACCGAAGCACAAAAGGAGGGGGAGTATCTATATTCATCAAAGATACCTACACCTCCAGGTTAGTGGCACTGCATAAAGCATTGGAAACCATCCATGTGCAACTAACAGCGGGCAAAACTGCCTTTCAATTTGTAGCCTGCTACAGAACACCCTCCCTATTACAGGAACCCTACTTGGCATTCCTGAGAACACTGGAGAATATGAAGGTCTCTCCAAACACTATGTTATTGGGTGACTTCAACTACCCAAGCATTGACTGGGAAAACTACTCAAGCCCAAACACCCTCGCCCAACGGTTCCTTGAATTTATAAACTCTAATGCAATGGAACAACTGGTCACCACTCCCATAAGAGGGAACAACATATTGGACCTGGTCATCACCAACATGGGGACTCTATGTTCCACACCAGAAGTAAACCCCTCATTGGCAAGATCAAACCATAAACAAATTTCCCTGGACATCCATATCCCGTCCCCACCCCCAGCCAAGGAAATCACTGTAAAAAATTTCTCAAAAGCCAACTTTGCACTTCTCAAGACTGAGGTGAAATCCTTTAAAGCCCCTGGGCCAGAGGATAATACAGCCCAATCCGCAGAATCCTTTACAAATGCATTCTATGAGCACCTGCAGGAATGCATGGATCGTGCTATCCCAAATAAAACCAAGACTCACTCCTCCAAAAACAGGAGACTGGTCTGGTGGACCCCGGCCATAAATAAGCTATACAACAGAAGGAGGAAGCTACTACATGACAGAGCAAAATCTCAAAAAGGGAAGGCATCTCTGATCAGTATTAGCAAGAAACTTCGATCCCTCATAAAATCATCAAAGGCCAGCTTCGAAAGAAAAATTGCCCTAGACACTAAAGATAATCACAAGGCCTTCTTTAGTTATGTCAGGAACATGGGCAGAAACTTCCAGATATGCTCTGAATTGTTGCATAACGGTACAAAATATACCGAACCTACAGACATAGCCAACATCCTGGCAGACAGATTCAGCGCAAACTTCTCCCCCCCTTCCCCCACAAAGGAGCAAATGCCTATCCCAACTGAATGTAACCTCCCTGACATCACAGATGCACAGGTGAAAGCTGCCCTCTCCAAAGCAAAAAACACAGCATCTATGGGACCGGACGGTGTCCTAGGCTTTGTCTTACACGAGCTCCAAGAAGAACTGAACCCTCACATTAAGTCACTGTTCAAACTTAGCCTTACTACAGGATATGTACCCAAAGAATGGCGTACAGCTACAGTGGTCCCACTCCACAAAGGTGGTGCCACAACGGACCCCGGAAACTATCGCCCCATAAGCCTGACTAGTCTGGTCTGTAAAGCTATGGAGCATATTATCATGGAACTCATAAACAAAGACATCGGGAGCCTCCAGACACTGGACCCTACCCAATTCGGCTTTGTTAAGGGCAGATCTTGCCTCTTAAACCTAGTTGATTTCTTTGAAACAGTTACCAAAGCCATAGATGAGGGTAAGGTAGTCCACACAACCTACCTGGACCTCGCAAAAGCCTTCGACACAATACCCCACTCGGGGCATCATAAATAAGCTTACCAGCTTAAATATCAACCCCTATATCACAAGATGGGTTGCAAACTGGCTCAGAGATAGAACCCACATGGTCAGAATTGCAGGTGCCATGTCCAAATCCAAACCAGTTACAAGTGGCATCCCACAGGGCTCAGTTCTGGGACCTCTCCTGTTTGGTATATACTTCTCTGAGGTTCAGGCTAACACGGGGGGATTATGGCTGACAAAGTTCGCAGATGACTGCAAACTGGGGGCCATAATCGAATCTCCAGCTGACACAAGCATCCTCCAAAAGGGTCTCACAGAGACGGATGCTTGGTGCCACAGCCGCGGCCTCAAGCTAAATGCTAAAAAGTGCATAGTCATCCCTTTTGGGAAAAACAAGGTGCCCACAAATTACCACATAGGTGGTAATCCATTAAGTACGGAAGAAGTAATTAGAGATTTGGGGACCAACGTAGATAGTAATCTCTCCTTTGATAATCACATTGCCAAAGTGGTTAGAAAGACCTTCTATATAACCCACCTTATCACGAAAGGGTTCGCATCTAGATCAAGAGAGGTCATTGTGCCCCTCTACTCGTCACTCATCAAGCCCATAATTGAATACAATGCCCCTTTTGGGATGTATCTTACCCGACACCTGCAGCAACTGGAGAGACCCCAAAAGTACCTCACCAAAAAGATCATGGGCTACAAACAGATGTCCTACGCAGCTCGACTAAAGAAACTCCAGCTCTACTCAGTTGCTTACCGCCTACTCAGAGGTGATCTATGCCTGATGTACAAAGCCATGTCAAACCCAGAATTAATGGACATGCTCCACCTCAAAAAATCCAAGTCCCTTAGAGCTACATGCTCCAGAGACCTAAACCTCAGCACAACAATAAATAGGACATGCTGGAGGGACAGATTTTCATTTCCCAGAGGCTCCCCTCACTCTGGAATAGAACCCCAGTTCATGTTAGACATAGCCCCTTGCTGACCCTCTTCAAGCGAAATCTGGACGCGTGGATGGGAAATCGCAAATTCACCCCTGGGATCTCTTCTGTGTCCCTGCTAGACAGAGGCACAGTAAACTAATCTTAAAAGGGTACCTTCTGTGACCTACTTTACAGAGGCACAGTAGGCTAATCTAATAGGGAGGTGGAAGCCAAATACACTCTTGCTAGGCTTATAAATGCCCTAGGGCAGATAGCCTAGTATCTACCTATGAACCTGTGAACCTATGAATGTCAGACAGTGGCCAGCTTGCAATCATCTGTAAACCTGGTCAGCCACAGACCATTGGTTTTGTCTTGTACCTCAGAAACATATATCTAAAACACTAGAGGCCTCCAGACCAATCCCTGGGGTACAGCGCTCTGTAGGAGTCTACTACTAGTGGTGGCTTCAACTACTTTGACCAAGTGGGTAGTATCATTGAGCCAGTTACCTACCCATCTGGTGACATACATGTTGATGTCTAGCTGTGTAGGCTTATGTATCATGGCTGCCTGGGGATTATTGTGAGAGATTTGGGCTAGATGAAGGTAGACACGGTGCACCATCCTCCCCTTGTCCTTGTGTTTGTTGACTGCTTCAGAGAAGTCGACCAGCTTTAACAGGCCTGATCTCCCTTTGACAATACCACACTGTCTGGGTTCAAGCATTTTGTGGTTGCTGGTGTCCCTGTTTATAAGGTCCTTAATATTGCCTTCCATGCCCTTGCAGATCAGGCTATCTAGGCTGATGTGCATATGATTGGCCGGGGTCAATGGATTGCTCCCACCTTTGTGTATAGGGATGACAGTGGCTGTCCTCTGTGCATATGGGGTGACACTGTTGCTCAGGCTTTGGTTGACTACAGTGTGTTGTGGAAATGAGAGCTCATGTCTGAGTTCATGTTGGATGCAGCCAGGGATGGTATCAGGCCTATGGAGACTTCTGTGTGTTACCTTTGTGAGGGCATTACAGACCTGCTTCCTGATGATGAGTGGAGGGGGGCAGGTGCTGTGCATGTCCATGTGTACCGATGGGGGGACAGGGTGGTGGTGTTTACACTTAACCTGTCTACAGCAGGTTGGCTATATCTATGCAGTACATGTATGTGGTGTTATTGACTACCACTACACAGCAGATTTGGGTGTTGCCTCCAGGATTGCAGACATATGTATGGAAGCCCTAGTGATTGGCCTTGGTGGATGCGTCCAATTTGCACTCAAAGATAGCCTTAGGGTAATTCATCTGTGACCTTATTAGCTTGTTCAGACCAAGGTGACATGGCTTCCAATTAGGCAGCTGCTCCTTCTTGGCCCTGTCCAGCAATTATTCCCACCTATTATGACATTTGTGTATTGCTGCTGTCCACCACAGAAGTTTACCCTACCTTGTGGGAGATGATTTTCTCCTGTCAGGTATTGCTGAGTCCATACGGCTAAGTAAGTGCTCACATAGTATTGTGGTGTATGCGTGGACACACCTGCTAATTACAACTGACAGAACGGTGGCTGTAAAGCTACTTCTACCTGCTCTGAGGGGAATTATAGTCAGTTTTGGAAAGTTATGTTTGTATGACCCTAATGGGGGAAGTCACGCAGGAGTAGGGTAGATGGTTGAATCTTGACAGATTCAGGCAAGTCCAGATAGGTGTAGTGGATGTCCAGAGTCATGGTTGGAGGTCTGTAGCTAGCTATGATTTGAGTAAGCATTCTGTCAACAGTTAACTGCACTTGGGATGTCTCCCATGTGTCATAGTGTTTGGCCACCCTGGAGGTGTGTATGTGTATGATAATGTTTAAAACTCCACCTTCTGTGGCTTTGGAGCCCTCCATTGGGGTCTAAACGTATGGTGGGATGAGTAACCTGGCAAGGTTAATGTGCTCTCCACAGCTGCAGACCAGGTGTCAGTGATTGCACAAATATCAGCATCCTCCAGGACAAGATACGCTTGCAATGACATGAGTTTCATGCTAAGACTCCTAGCTCCTGTTAAAGCAAGGCATCTGCACACAGGCACACATCAATAGTGGGCAAAGGCCAGAAGATAGTGACACTTTATAAGTCAACTGTGACACACTTACATGGTTTCACATTCACAGGAATACTTTTGCATGATATGGCATCTGACATTCAAATGCATGCTATTATGTTATGACTTCAATCTTTACTGGCTTGTCAGTGATTTGCCAGACAATACCCAACTGTATGAGGCATTGTCTACAAATATGAGACAAACATGTGGTCAGTCTGCAACACTCTGGACAGTTGAAAAGTATTGGCTCAGTATATAACATACAATTCAACACACACTTCTGTGCCAGTTGTTTACTATGCACATTCCCTATATTAGTGTCTTACATTTGTAAGACAAGCATATGTATCATAATAGCATTCACAGGTGACATATGGATACTTACAACATTCCAGGTAGCTGGCCCAGCAGTGTCATAGTCAGTGTTGGACAACAGACAGTCCAGTAGTGGTCATACATGAGCTGACCTTTGCTGGGGTGGCTCAGGGGCCAGAGCTGTGATCTATGTCACTGCAGACAGGGCAAGCAGGAATGGACGTAGGTGTCAGACAGCAACATGTGAGTCCAGCAAGTCTTGCTGCGACCTAGTGTTTAACTGCCTATTTCACATTATTGCATCCTCTCTTCTGCATTCCATTACATGTTTAATTGATTGACATTCCTGTTATAGCGCTGAAGAGTTTCCTCAGAACAATGCAAATGTTTAGGTTTGTGTAGTTGCAGTCTGTCTTTGTGTAGACAGCTTCTGACCTGTTTTGCATAGGCAGTAGCTTGCCTTTGTAGGTAAAGCTAATGAGCAGGTGATGGCCTGTGCACAAATTGGTGATCCCACTTGCTACTTGCATCCAGAGCAGCTGTGTTGTCTTTCCATTAGCTAATGCCATAGCAACACAGTGCTATAATTAGGTCCTTCATGTAGGCTTTGTCCCTTTTCCCTGCCTGTGAGGAGGACATTATGGAGGTGTCAGGACAACAGCTTCACAGAAGGTAGGTGGAAATAACTCTCAGAACAGAAAATGTGGAGACAGCCCAACAATATGGGGGACAAACGTCCAGCATTGGGTACAGATTGTAAGTAAGCATTGCTGTTATACACATAGAAGATTGCTAGATTAACAGGGTTTGCCTAGACATGCATGTACTGCATGACTTGACATCTGACAGTGCTATGTCTCTGACATACCTCTCACCTGTCCAGATGTCCATGAAATGCCCAGAGGTTTGCCTCTTATGTTTGTTCTGTTCCTCAAGATGATTTCTATTTTTGAAAAATCAGTAGGATAATGCAAGGACTGAAGTCAGTAAATGTTGACATCCATTTGTGTTTCTGATATCATGTCCTACAGGGATGTTATATTACAACAAGGCCAATAACACCAGCAACTGTTTCAGTTTGTAACACCATTATGTGAGATATGTCCCTTTTTTCGGCCCCCTGTCCCCCAAGTATGTCAGGCTTTGTCCAGATGCCTTGCAGTAAGTGGTTCAGAGGTATGGTATATTATGATTTAGTAGCTTCATTCCTGATATCATCCCAGTGACTTAGCAGACTCCCAGAATTGGTATGCGGCAGTTGACATGAATATGGTCCCACACCCTGGACATTCTGTGGAACTCTGTACAGTTGAGAGTTAGGTATGTCTGGCCATTGTTAACAGACTGTCAAGATTGTGTAACAGTGTAGTGTGTAAATGTTTGTCGGGCTGAGTAGGGAGAGTGGCAGATGTGAGTGTCATGGATCCTTTTCTATCTGACTGTGCATGCTGCTACAGTTGCTGGTGGCCTATCAGGTGTATATGTTTGTAGGAGCAGACTGAGAAATGTCCTGTAACACCACAGGATTCCCAGTAGACTGTGACTTGGGGCAGTATATGTTGGTGTAGTGTGTGACTGGCAATTAGGATATGTTTGTTCAAACAGTCGTTATACTCTAGAGTTCAGTTGGGGTACTAGTATGTTGTTGTGACTGTGGTGCAAATGGTGGTGGGTGAACACATTTCCACCAATGTCTGCTTTTCCCTACAGTTACATCCCTGTAGTGCATGATATATTTGCAAATGCATGGCTAATTCCCCAGAGCTGATTTGGGGTAGTGTCGTGTTGGTCTGACTGTAGTTCAGAAGGTGCTGGGTGACATGGTTGGCAGCTCTCAGTTGTTTTTCTCTTCTGTTACATTACTGCAATCATACCTCTCCACTGTCCAGATGTCTATACACTGTCCACATGCATGGCTCATGTGTTTGGTCTGTTCCCCAGAACAGCTGTGGGTTTCTGACAAATCACTGGGGTGATGTGAGCATTGACATCAGTAAATTATGACAATCATTTGTGTTTCAGACCTGGAATCTATCAGAAAATATATGTTAAAACACACCATGCTACTCTAGCAGACTGCTACACGTATAACAGCCAAATATGTCACTATTGTTTGCCCTTTATCCCCCACTTGGTCAGGCTTTTTGCAGATGTCTTGCAGAAAGAGGTTGAGTATATATATGTGTGTGTGTGTGTGTGTGTTTGTATATATATATATATATATATATATATATATATATATATATATATATATATATATAAATATCTATATCTAGCTATATATATATATATATATATATATATATTATATATATATATATATAAATATCTATATCTATATATATATATATATATATATATATATATATATATATATATATACATGTATATGTATATCAGAGCACTATGGATATGTATTTTCCCTTATGTTAAATGACTGTTATGCATGATATGTTTGTAAAAGCATTACCAGTTATCACAGCTCAGATGGTGTAGTGGTACATTGCTGTGATTGTAGTGCACAGTGTCCTGGGTTTGAGACTTGGCAGCACTGATTATTTTGTTGCTGGGCAGAACAAGGGCTGATGGAAACAGAGTGATTAAAGGACCTTTAAGCAGTTGTAAGTGGGTTTGTGTGGATTTGCACAAAGCTAAGCAATACTAACAAATGGTTAAGTCCTCTTAGCTTCGCTTAGCAACGCTTACTCCTGTGCTAATTTTAATTAAAGAAAAAGAAAAAAAGGGTGATAGGAAAGTGGTGAAATGAGGACAAGCAGGCAGGTAAAACATTAGGAAAACCAGCTAGGGATGTGCAGGATGGGTATAGGAAAGGACCATAGCTCTACATTTCTACTGCAGCAACAACTGTGACTGATGTTGAAAATTTGGGATTTACAGCCTCACACCCCACAGGGAGGGGTGTTGGCAACATACATCTGTAGGATAATTTCAGTGTTGATTGATTTATGTCACTGGACATGGGGGGAGAAATGTAGAGCTATGTATGGGGCAATGATTTTTTTGTGGGACAGATGCCCCTTTTTTTTATTAAGGTCAGAGTGGGATGTTGAGAAGGGCTGTAGGTATGTTTGGGGAGGTAGGTTGGGAAGGATAGATTGCATTTGTAGACAGACAAGACACATGGATTGGCAGACAGGGGTGGTATATGACACATGAGGGGGGTAAACACCTTGGACGGGGAGGGTGGTTGTGAGTCAGAGGCCCATGAACCCCCAAATGGATACAGTGGGACTGAGGTTCCCACCCTTGGGCAGTCACCACTGCATCTTCATGGCCCTGAAGGTGGCTGTGCTGCGGGCTGGACAACAGGGGCAGACTGCACCTCCAGATGTGCCAGGCAGCCCTCCCTCTGGTGCAGTCATCCATCTAACTCAGAGTGGATGACACTAAGCACCATACTCCGGACCTTGCAGTGAATGACAGGCTCCTATCTGAGCTTGCACCCAGGGGGGGCAGACCCCGTCCCCTGTGGCAGTTCCACTGGAAGGTGGTGCAGGACCAGCAGATGAGGAAGTTCCAGGTTGGGTCCCAGACATGCTGGGGCCAGGTGCCATGGCCAGATGGGGCAAGTCAGGCAGATCCACCAGGATATGTCTTCCCAAACGTGCTGTGGTGTTGAGGTCATCCAAGATATATTGGATAGTCATGAACAAAACATTTCAAAGTTAGTTATAACAGCATGCATGGGCATTCAAATTAACCCAAACCACGAGATTTGAAACAGTTGCATAGCAAACAGAACACATGCATAAATGGAACAACAGTTAGTATTTTAACAGCATGCAGGTTACATTGACGGCAACAGGCCACCAATAATAGCATTTGAACAAGGTATATTAATATGCGACCAATTAAATATATAAACAACAGTAGAACACATGGCCCAACAATAGGTTTTGAGAAGAACATACCCGTAGTATATGAATAATAATAATTGATGCAGATGAGGGGTGGGGGGAGAGATAAAATTCCATTAACAACTGTATAGGCTTCCATTTTTCACAACAGTACTACTCAATACTCTACAGGTCTGCCCTCACTTTACATTTACCTATGGCCCATAGCTTCTGTAGCACACACATGCTCATTAGACTGTCAACCTGTAATGTTGTGGGGCAGACCGAGAGGACAATGGCTACATTACTGGAGGGGACTTGTACTTGTCAGGGTTATATAGCTGACAGAGAAGGGGTACCCTGCACTGATGTTGTGTGAGTCTGCTACTGGCATACTTCCCTGGATTCCTATCTGTGTCCAAGGTTATTGGTAGCAGTGACCACTAGCCGTGACAGCATGACACTTGAGGGACATGTATCGGGGAGAGTCCATGGTGTATGTACCTATCCTGTTGTCATTTGTAGGCATATGGGTTTGGACAGTGGAACAGTTGTACACGGTGTATTAGTATACCATCTGTACAGCTACTACACACATTTTGTTACTTTTAAGACCTGTGGAAAAAATATCTGTTAACACTTTCTGTTTCTACAAATATTCAGGATTTCTTTAGTGTATATATGCACACATCTCAGTACCACTCCATGGATTTGAACCGTGTCTGGGTGTGCTAAAATGAACAAGGCTATCGTCCATCACACTGAGTTGCTGAGAAACTGATGTCTCTTGTTTGACTGATTTCTGCCTAATACTCTCTGGGTTAGACAGTCTGATCTTGTAATCCTGACATTCATGCATGGCAGATAGTTATTGTACTGTGTATTAATCCTTTGAAATAATGCAATCTGGAAAGCAAAAGTTAACACAAGAATGCAGTGCTGCAGGGGACACACTATAATACTGTAGACATTACTATTTAGGGTACATAACTTAGTGCATACAATATTTCATATTTCCTTTATATCTTATTTTACAGCTCCACATTCTACTGTTTTGCATACTAGCTGGTTCTCAGAACAGCCTCAGTTACTTCATGCTGTCAACTCCATATTTGTTGTGAAGAACCTGTACACATTCTATTTCTACAACAACATACCAGAGTAAACACAACAGTTTGTGTTATACACCTTTATTACAGTGAAATTATACTTTTATTATTGGATATCCTGTGGATCAATATTAGTGTGAAAAACATCATTTATTCATTAGACACAGTACACACTATTCCTACTGGCAATAAGCAATGGACTTCTTCTACTTTATGCCACTATATACTGCAAGTTAGATATATACTCACCAGCCTGGCGTCGCATCCATGTCAATCTGTCTGCATGAGCCTCAATATTACTAGCCCTCTCCGCTGCAGCTGTAGGGGTGAGAAACAAACATTATGCATACCTGTCTATCACATAGTCAGGCTAGAATCTGGTACACCTATATCTGTGATACTTACAAACTGCTGGAGCATAGTTGTCCCGAGCATCTTGGATCCATTGGACCAAGAGTGCCCCCTTCCTCCGCTTTAGGTCGGCATAGTGATGCTGTACCTGCTCACCAGTTTGGGTGATACCAGTGGCACTGGTGAGGTCATGTGCCAGATGGTCCCAGGCCTCCACTTTATAATGTGAGCCCTGGTATTAGCCCAGCAGCAGTCTGTCATCATGGTTTGATACGAGGAGCCCACCCATAACCCTGGACTCCAAAATGCCCCAGTGCTGCACCCGAAAGTACAAGCCCTCTCCAACACTTGACATGGTTCCTGCAGAGATCAGACTACAACAAATTATGGCTGTATTCCCACCTGTGCAGTTTAAATAAGGCCATATTCCCACCATTTGCTGTCATTGGACCATTTTGAAAATGTAGCTCAGCTAAGAGGTGCGCAAATCCGCTAAGATAAGTTGAATAGTGCTTAAAGTGGTAAATGCTGAGCACTGCTTAACAGTGTGCAAATCTACTTAGCTGAGCTAACTGCTGCTTAGAATAGATGTCTAAGTAATGCTTAAACCAGCTAGGTAGAGCTGACCACAGCTTAACATTGCTCATTTTTCATTATAAAAAATATCAGGATTGTAGATTAATTCATCATTACTAACATATTATTAAGTGTATATGATTTACTTTACATGACATCCCCCTGTGTGTTTTCATTACATTACCTTATGGTATGACTATACTGTATGGGACACGTGTATACATGGGTGATTTCACATGTTATATGCACTCAAACTTCCATTTTGGACCAGCTACACTACCCTGGGTGACAAATATTACTTACTACATAACTTAACATAAAAAATTAATGTTAACAATGCTTTCCCATGTAAAAATAAAGTGCCTGTCTTAGTACTCAAGCCATGAATGCCTGCATGCAAAGCCGGGACTCTAACCACTATGATATCTCCTCATTGAGATTTCAGCTATACATTTGTATTTAGCTGCTATGAGATGTTTAAGCAATGCTGAGCAGAGGGCCTTAATGCACAAACCCACTCAGCTATGCTTAAACATACCTTAGAATGGAAAAAAAGGAAATTAATAGAACCACTTTATTTAAATGTATCAGTACTTCTTATCAGTTACAGTAAGGGCAATTGTAATTGGACAAATTAGAACAGATTTTAAATATTGCTCTTATAAACTTAGAAAGTTGATAGAATAATAGGTTTTGCATTAGCATGACTTTTCTGATGGATGTGGAGTCTTAAACTCAAATATTTATCATTATTTAATGACTCCAGTCCTCTGCCATTTGCTAGGTGGGGACAGATATTTGAAGGAACACACCAAAAACATGAGGGCAGAGGCAGGCATCTGGACATTCTGTGAAAACCAGTACACTTGAGGGGTATGGCCATACGGCTCTGTCGCAATGCAGGGGGTGTGAGACAGTACCTGTCAAACACTCCCTGCATTGCTTCCTATTGGAATAGCTGCATTCAGTGTCTGCAGATGCTGAAAGCACTTGGAAAGTGCCATACAGCACTTTGACAATGCAAGGTGTGTGTGACAGTACCTGTCACACACCCTCTACATTGCTTCCTATCCAGACTTCCTGCTTTCAGTGTCCACAGTCACTGAAAGTGCTTAGAAAGTGCTATGTGGCACTTTGACAATGCAGGGGGTGTGCGACAGTAGCTGTCACACACCCCCTCCATTTATTTCATCATTTCCTGTTTATTTCAGTGTCTGCAGACACTGTTTTACTATCATATTTGCTTTCAGTGTCCGGCACTTTCTGAATGCAGGGGGTGTGTTAGATGTGCATGCACTAATTAAACATGCCCCCTGCACTCAGTAGTGTCCGTGTCCGCTTAGCCTTAGCAGTAGCGTGCCTTCATGAAAATGCAAGGCACACTGCTGTTAAAGCTATGCAGAAATGGACATGGTTCACTCCATGCAGGAATAGCACTATTCCTGCACGGAGTTTATTGAATCATGGGGATAATCTAGCACATTGGTAAAATCTCTGCTCTAAGATCCAGGATTCTGTCTTGACTTTTGGTCACTGTTGATATGGAGATTGAATAATCCTTCTGTATCTACATATGCTTTCTCCAATCATTTCAGAATACACTGGTTGACTGGGTACATGATATAGCCTTTTTCAATGTCTGTAAGTGTGTGCCTGTGTCTCTGTGTTCTTGTGTGTTTGTGTATGTACATGTATGTATACCCCCTTGACCCTTAGGAACATAGAACATACTAGGCAAACAATCACTGAGATCATAAGATGCCTAGCCATATACACCTGTCAGTAGACCCTTTTTAAGCACTTAAATGCAGATTGTTATACTATTGCAACCCAGGTTGCATCTGAAAACGGTTCAAAGAGCTATCCAGTTACCTAGTTAACAATGATAAATAAATAAATTAGTCTAGTAAATATCACACACAGAATATATATTTTACTTGAAATAAATATATTGCTAACACATCAGGAAATCTGCCTATTTTTTTCCAAAAATCATTCTGAATGTACAGAGTTCACAAGCAACATGTTTTTCTATGGAAGTTATAATGTTATATTTATAGATTATTAAGCAAATAAAGCATAAACCTGAATTTTCCATGAGAAAGTCATTTGCTAGCCATGTAAATGAACATATTTCATTTTACTGTCAGCTATGAAAGAGAAATGTGTACTTTATATGTGAAAGTATTGTACTTTGGTTTAGTAGTGATTTTCATCTCCAAACCACATGCTAGTGTGCCTTAAGTCAGTTTTTTCTTGAATCGATCTTAAGGCAGCATAGCAATCCACGTCCTGTATCTGCAGCTGTACAACCTGGATTGATGGTTCTGTCACTGAATGAGGTTTGTGGTTTAGATGCAGGTGATCTGTATAGTGCCAGGCATTAGGCTTTGAAACATAGCATTTTTGGATATATTTTGTGCTGAATTATGGTGTAACGACAAACATCTGGGAATCAGATCATTTGTTCTAATGTAAGAGGCCAGAAGCTAAAAGAATGAAGAAACTTAAAAGGCAGGGGCAGAAATGAAAAACTACTGTGATGCTTCAAAGTGAACTAAAAGGCTGAGATGGATTGTTCATGTATAAAAGAAAATATATTATGTTAAGTCTTGTTAAAGACTGGACAATGCCTTAGGCCAAATAATCTTTAATTTGATCTGTAAAATACATACAAAGAAGTGCTAAATATTCTGCTATTCAGATTACTGACTGATTTTATTATAATAATACAGCTGTACAAAATTTATTCATTAATAAAGTCTGTACATCAAAGAGAGCTAGAAGACAATAAAAAAAGTATAAAAAGAGCAAAGTGCTTGTGATAAGACTGACAGCCCCTGGGACCTCCACTGAAGATGAAGATGAAGGTAAAGTAGCATGAAGTTTGTATGAATTATACACAGTTAAGAAATAATGCATGACAGTTCATTACAGAGTAGATAGTCCTGTAGCTTACATAATTTAAAGTGAGCACAACAGACCAAACAGAATAGGAATGAAGTATGTGAAATAAAAATGAACACAAAGATTAACAACATGAGCTATGGGGTGTTGTACAGATACAGCAAGCTTTGTACACAGTAATGTGCCATTCTAGCAGGTTTAAGGTGACTTAAGTATCCTACAGAAACTAGAGGGATAGTTAAAGACTGTATTGGTACCATTACTTAGTCACTGTAGTGTATTATGCAGTGTGTTATGCACAGGGAGGTGCTGTCTTCTAAGCTAATGCTACAGGAACTATTAAGTAATGGAGACCAGAGTTGTGAATAAGGCAAGTGAGAGGAGACATGAAATATATGATGTCTTTTTATTTAGCAAACAAAGGAAAGCAATAAAATATATAAATAGTCAAATCCGACAAGGTTAGCCTGAGTATGCATAATATACGTATAGGGTTCATGTTGATAGATTGACAGCACTGTTATCAGATGCAAAATCACCCTATTCACCCTGCTTAGTGAACTGCTGTGCTGAACAGAGTCATCAAACCTGATAAATTGATAGAGCATTAATTTCCAGCACTAATTGGGATTAACTTTCATTGGAATGCAAGTGCTGTAACATATAATTAAAATGGAGTAATCAGTATTCCCTACTGTCAGTAAATATACTAGTAGCCAGAGACTAAAATCAGCATAATAATGAGTTGCCTTTTCTTGGTATGTCCATTAGAGACATAGGTTCCAAACTAGGAGTGACCTTTCTGTTCCCAATCCAATTGTCCATATGTATTCATTGGTGGAAAACTATGAACAGTATTTTTATAAAGGGGCTACACCATCTTCACCCTCATGAGGGTGAGGGTTCACCAACCTTAACTTTAAGGGTATACACAGTTGTATGGTGATTTGCAACTACACAAGCTTTGTTATTTGTAAATAGATTCATTCATTCTGATGATTCTGCCACTGAAAAGCATTTGCCATCTTTCACATTTGTCAAGTAATATTTTGCTTTTTTTTATTTTCATCATACAAAATTGATAATTCTAAGGGAATTACAGTGGCTGGAAATTCCCACATTATCTAACTGACTCACAATGTCCACAAATCCATAACATTTTGTAGAAACCTAACAACTGTATATACATTTCCAACCTCATACAAATACATAACCCTTCAAGGCCACTATGTTCATCAGACAAATACCTCTTACATATATCCAAACCCAACAATTGTAATGGCAAATCAGTACTCTCCCACCATCTTACTAAATCCTGGAATTCCATCCCACTAGCAATAAGACAAGAATACTCCCTAATATAATTTAAAACTCATCTAATGTCCTATGTACTCAGGGGCCAGCTTTGTGCATGTGATGTTCCTGGATAATCTCCAAACCATTGATATCACCACTCTTTTATGTAACTGGGCATATTACAGCTGCTACTTCACAATCTGTAACTATCTATCATCAACCCTTCTTCACTTCTATATCTGTCTCGTTTTTTACCTGGACTTCCTTCATAATTTGTAACCATCTTCATCCTATAATTACTCCACAGTCTCCAACTCAATATCTATTTTCAGCTGATTCTATTTGAAAGTAACTACACTCTTATAAGCTTGATATTAGCTAATATTTTACTGTACTCTTCATTTAACTGTCATGTTTTCATTAACTGTCATATCATTACAATTCTATGCATGTTCATTTACTATTCTATGTATGTGCATTTACTACTTTTTAATTAACTATCATATTGGTACTAATCTGTGTATGTATGTACATTTATTATGTAAATCTTTTATAACTGCCTTCTACTGAGTCTGTAAAATAGAGCATTTCTTCCTGAGCCTCGGCTGAAAATGGGACTTAACTCCCAGTTGCACTGGTAAACAAAACCATAAATAAATAAATAAAAATGTTGAACTGCATTTTGTGAAAGCTCTATTCCCCCTACACTCTACGTATGGGGATTTCTCACACCCTGGCCTTACTTGCATATACTAACTTCATGCCTGCACAGTCTTGAAAAACTATGCAGCTCCACAACTGATGCTATATGAGAACACACCATTGGAACTGTCATTGAAGCATTTCAATAGTTTAATTATTCACTGTAACTGCTGCTCAATGATTGCAAGTTGACATAAATGCAGCTGATGTGCAGGCAATTGATTATCATGATGTGATTCCTATATGATACCTGTGTGAGTGTGTGTGTGTGTGTGTGTGTGTGTGTGTGTGTGTGTGTGTGTGTGTGTGTGTGTGTGTGTGTGTGTGTGTGTGTGTGTGTGTGTGTGTGTGCATGCATGTGTGTGTATGTGTCTGTGTATACATGTGCATGTGTGTGTATGTGTGTGTGTGTGTGTGTGCATGTGTGTGCGTGTGTTTGTGTGTGTGTGTATGTCTGTGTATATGTGTGTGCACGTGTGTGTGTGTGTGTGTGTGTGTGTGTGTGTGTGTGTGTGTGTGTGTGTGTGTGTGTGTGTGTGTGTGTGTGTGTCTGAGTTTGGTTCTGGAGAGTGGTAAAGATGATTTCAAACAACAGCTATGTGACTGACATGGGTAATTTCAACAAATGTTACCAAAGAATATCAGATCTTTTGCTTATATCAGAAAGATGCAGATGAATAGAGGTTCATAGGTTCATACATGTGTGCTAGCCGAATTACAACAAGGACCTTTTTAAGCTTATCCATGCATCCCAAGTCTTTAACAAGTTCTTCTACCCTTTTTAGGTGTAAGCAGGGGCTTAGGAGATGAAACATTTATAATCAGGGTCCTGGGAGATGCACCATTTACAGGCTGCCTGTTTCCATTGCAGACATAGGTGCCTAACCATGGATGAATTTCCTGTTCTTCATCCAACTGTCAAAGTTACATTTGAATTAGGTTTGGGGGGAATTCTGTTTTACATGGATGATGAGCCTATTCCAAAGAAGGGGTAGTATCTTGGATAAATACCTGTCTCTCTCTAGCATGTTCTATTTATAACACAGGCAATGTTTAAGTCATTAGAATAATTAATTCTAGTGCTGTTTATTTTTTAGATATTTAGGAGTTCCGTCAGGGTGGGGTCTGATAATGCCTTGTATGCCAAGCATAGATCTCTACTCAACAAACTATAGTAGATAGAATACAGGGATAGGGCCTTGAGGCAGTCTGATAGGATGCATTACTTATGCCCTGTATTCTTTTAGTGATGAACCTCTGTGGATGTCCCACTTGTTGGTGGTCTATATCACTTCATCGAATCAGTAATGAGCAAACACCTATTTGTCAAAACTTTTTTTATCAAAGCCACTAATCATCAAATGGCAACATTTTCCTAGGCAATCCAATGGTTGGCTACCATCTGGAATTTTCCCTTTCCCCCACTGTAGTGTGATTTTGGGATTGGTATATTTAGTCGGGGGGTGGCATATCCATCCACCTGAGTAGGTTTTAAATTTTATGTTTTTCATGGATCCTTGGTTGGCCTACTGTTGGTTTGTCCTAGGTAAAATTTCAATTAAAATAGTATTCGATGACTAGCGGCTTTGATAAAAAAAGGTTTGATGAATATTTGTTTGCTCATTAGTGATCTGACAGAGTGATATAGACCCCCAATTGTTGGATGTGCCTGATTAGGTACATACCAAAAGGAACATTCTATTCAGTGATAGGTCTGATGACTTATGAATAATGTGGAATAATGACCTCCTTGAACCATACCTTTGTTTATAAGTTGCACAACATAGAATAATTTCCTCACTACTGTATACATGTGATGGTCAAAAACTAAATTATTCTCTATGTGTGTCCCCAACTCACTAACTGTTGTGTTGTCGACATAATAGTTACCAGGGGTAGATGAATTCCTAAAGAATACTATTATGCATTTCTTGGCATTTAGATTTACATTATAGCTCTGACACAAGTTACTTGTCTGTGTCAACCCTTCCTGGAAAAAAAAAATACTGTCAGTGGGGGATTCTATGACTGCTCCTAATTTGCAATTGTATACAAATTTGTCAGCCAGAGGGACTTTAGTCTTGACTACAGAGAAGTAAATGCCAAAATGGAGCTGGACCAGGACTGATTCCTGAGGGACTCTGCTTATGACTGTCCTTTTTGTGGAGGTGAACTCCCCAATTGTAACTTCCTGGGTCTTGTCTGTGAGCCAACTGGCTATCCACCGGGTGACATAAGGGTTTATATCTAACCTCTTGAGTTTATCAACAATGCCTGAGTGGGTTATTGTATCAAATGCCTTCGCCAGGTCAAGGTAAGCAGTATGAACAGTTTTTCCCTCATCCATTGCCTTGGTGACCTTCTAGAAGAATTCCACTGGGTTGTGTTGGCATGAACTGCCCTTGATGAAACCAGATTGTGTTATCATTTCCATGATAATTCTTTCCATGTCTTTACATATGAGACTAGTGAGACTTATGTGTCTGTAGTTTCCATGGTCTGTAGATGGCCCAGCTTTGTGCAGATGGATGACTGTTACTGTTCTCCATTTATGTGGCATGAAGTCTGTTTGTAGTCCACAGTTATTTAGTAATTTCAGAGGCCTGGTAGGTCATGTTTCATATTATTTAGAAGGCATCCTGGATATTGCCTGTCCCCATCAATGCAGTATTCTTGGCCTTAGATACAGCATTGAGGACCTGTTCCCTAATGATAGTAGGAGGAGTTATACTTGGTGGTATTTCTTGAGGGGAGGTTGAAGGGAGAGTGATGGGGGTACCATTAGAGCTCAATTTGTCTGCCAGTAGGTTTGCTATATCTTCTGGCTCAATATAGGTGGCTCCATTTAAAATGGGCTCTGCACACAATTCTGTACTGCTTTAGAGGTTGCTGACATAGCTAAATAATGCCTTGTGGTTGTTCTTGGCCTAGAAGGCAAAATTTACCTCAAATTTGGCTTTGGTAGACTTTATTTGTCCTCTGCAGTATTTGTTTAGTTCAACAAGAGTCCTTTTATCCTTATGGGTGCTACACCTCCTCATTTTTGCCATGGTTTTATTCCTTCTGTTATACAGCCTATTAATATTGGGATTCCACCGGGGTGGCTTTTTTTTAGTAAGTTCTGTACTTCTTCCTGATGGGTACAGCTGCCTCTATGCCGCTATGCAGCTATTAACATATTGCATAGGAGACATAGGCTAGTCTGAGTCAGAAGTGGCTGTTATGTAACTATTTCTTTTCACCATACCAACAGAAATACAAAATAATTTATGATTATGAAAGCTGTATATATGTGTCTTCCATGACAGGCGAAAGGTCTATTTTGAGGTCTGCTAGGTGGAGGAAAAAGAAAAATTAAGTTGCTTTACTGAGTTAATACAATTGAAAATGGATTTTACAAAATTACTCAAACTAGTTTATGGAGTTGAACTCAGCTGTCTACCCTGCAGCTTTATATGACATCAAGACTTTAGCTCCTTGAGGTGGGTTATATAAACTCAAGGGAACTGGAAGCACTCCCTCTGGCTCATCCTGTTTTCTAAAACTGCTTTGTGGCTAACTGTAGTTTTGTGTATCCATCTTCACTCAAATGACATTCATCTGGTTTGCCTTTTTACAACCAACTGATAGGCAAGGGTGGTATGAGCTTAATCAATGGCAAATTTGGCAAGAGTGAAGAGTCATCAAAGGTATACAAGGAAGACCACACCGTTATCAATAAAGAAGCATTTCAAGCATTACATAAGCTATTATCATTAGAAATTGCTTATTAAAACTACATTTGTAGCCATGAACTTAGCCCTTTCAAACTGTGTCATATTTATGAATACCTAGACAACAGACCTACTTGACTGTCTGGCAAAAGTCGACAGATTGCCACACTGTCATTTGGTCAAAAAAAAACGGAGTGAATGGGGATTTATTGCAGGTTCATATTTAGAATGGCTTAATAAGGAAATGCTATAGGACTCCCACAGATAAAATGAAATCTCCTGAATGTCTGCATGATGTAGCTCAAGCATTGTATATCAGCTGTAGTAGGGTAGTGCAACTTGGTGGAGTTTGTTAACCACTTATAGCCATTAGTACCATGGTCATTGAGAATGATATACAGAACATTACTTTGGTCACATGAAACAGAATTAGCAAGGACTGGAATTGAAAATTACCAAGGATTACATTAAACAGAGAGAATCTCACAGTTCTGAAGCCACTGCATACAGGGCCAATAATGAATACGGAAAACATAGCAAACGAGAGCTTAGAGAATCTGATACAATTTATGATACTTATATTGACTATAGTGTTATTGCCCATTCTAACCATTTTAGGAGACTTGTCTTTTCTATATATCATAACTGTTTTTTCACCCATTTTTGCATAAATCCTACCGCCCCAAAAGCTTGACGAGCCTGGTCTGCAAAGCTATGGAGAGGATCATTATGGAACTCAGTAACAAAGACATTGGGGACCTACAGACACTGGATCCTACCCAATTCGGCTTTGTTAAGGGCAGATCCTGCCTCTTGAACCTGGTCGACTTCTTTGAAACAGTCACCAAGGCCATTGACGAGGGTAAGGTAGTTCACACAGCCTACCTTGACCTTGCAAAAGCCTTCGACACTATACCCCACTCGGGCATCAGAGACAAGCTCTCCAGCTTAAATATAAACCCCTATGTCATAAGATGGGTTGCAAACTGGCTCAAGGACAGAACCCATAAGGTCAGAACTGCTGGAGCCATGTCAGACTCTAAACCAGTCACAAGTGGCGTCCCACAGGGCTCGGTCCTGGGACCTCTCTTGTTCGGTATTTATTTTTCTGAGGTACAGGCTAACATGGGAGGATTGTGGCTGACCAAGTTCGCAGATGACTGCAAACTGGGTGCCATAATTGATTCTCCAGCGGACACAAGCATCCTTCAAAAGGGTCTCATAGAAACGGAAAACTGGTGCCAGAGCCATGGCCTTAAACTAAACGCCAAAAAGTGTATAGTCATACCTTTTGGGAAAAACAAAGTGCCCACTAATTACCACATAGGTGGTAATCCATTAAGTACGGAAGAAGTAATTAGGGACCTAGGGACCCAAGTTGACAGTAACCTCTCGTTTGACACTCACATTGCCAAAGTGGTTAGAAAGACCTTCTATATTGCCCACCTTATCATGAAGGGATTCACATCTAGATCAAGAGAGGTCATTGTGCCCCTTTACTCTTCCCTCATCAGGCCCATAATTGAGTACAATGCCCCATTTGGGATGTACCTTACCCGACACCTGCAGCAATTGGAAAGACCCCAAAAGTACCTCACCAAGAGGATCAAGGGACTCAAACATATGCCATATGCTGCCCGGCTAAAGAAACTCCAGCTCTACTCAGTAGCATACCGCCTACTCAGAGGCAATCTATGCCTGACGCACAAGGCCATGTCCAACCCAGAATTAATGTACATGCTCCACCTCAGAAAATCCAAATCCACCAGAGCTATGCGAGCGACAGATTTGAACCTCAGCACGGAAATAAATAGGACATGCTGGAGGGACAGATTCCTAACCCAGAGGCTCCCTTCACTCTGGAATAAAGTCCCAGTCCATGTTAGGCAGAGCCCCTCACTGACTCTCTTCAAGAGAAATCTTGACGAGTGGATGGGAGATCGTAGGTTTACCCCGGGGGTCACTTCTGTGTCACT
>NC_056731.1:738252912-738282912 GCF_019279795.1 Protopterus annectens | reverse complement strand
GTGAGGCTTATAAAATGACCATATACATAGGAGGTGTAGAAATAGGAATTCTAAAGATATGATGAAAGGCATATAAGCCCACTAATCAGCATAATTTTGAAGACACCAGTAGAATGACAACACAAAAAGAAGCAGTTCATAAGGCACAGTGATATAATAGTCTTATAATGAAGGCAGGCAAAAGACTGTGCAATGATACGAATCTGGAGCAAATGAGAACACCAGCATCATCACCATTGCCATCTCCATGCTTCATTATCACCATTACCATCTCCATGCTTCACTATCACCATTGCCATCACCATGCTTCACTGTCACCATTGCCATATCCATGCTTCACTATCACCATTGCCATCACCATGCTTCACTATCACCATTGCCATATCCATGCTTCACTATCACCATTGCCATATCCATGCTTCACTATTGCCATTGCCATCACCATGCTTCACTATCACCATTGCCATCTCCATGCTTCACTATCACCATTGCCATCACCATGCTTCACTATCACCATTGCCATCTCCATATTTCACTATCACCATTGCCATCACCATGCTTCACTATCACCATTGCCATCTCCATGCTTCACGATCACCATTACCATCACCATGCTTTACTATCACCATTGCCATCTCTATGCTTCACTATCAACATTGCCATCACCATGCTTCACTATCACCATTGCCATATCCATGCTTCACTATCACCATTGCCATATCCATGCTTCACTATTGCCATTGCCATCACCATGCTTCACTATCACCATTGCCATCTCCATGCTTCACTATCACCATTGCCATCACCATGCTTCACTATCACCATTGCCATCTCCATATTTCACTATCACCATTGCCATCACCATGCTTCACTATCACCATTGCCATCTCCATGCTTCACGATCACCATTACCATCACCATGCTTTACTATCACCATTGCCATCTCTATGCTTCACTATCAACATTGCCATCACCATGCTTCACAAGATTATTGACCAGTATGAAAGCTCTCAAGTTTACATAAACAATCTGCTAAACCAATCATCCCAGAAGAGATAAAAATAAATCTAATAATTTTAAACATGATTTATATAAAATTGGCAATTCCTTATTTGAACAATTCCCTATCACAATGACTGGTCAAGAGCACCCTGACCAGTATAAGGAAGCCAGAACTAATCTGGATGATGCATGTGGCATGTGCCTTACAAGTTTCACAACAGGTGAACTATTGTGCTGGCCCATCCAGCATGACATTAAGGTTGTAGCAGTTCTCAGAATGCTAGCTGTAGGGATATTTCAATGCCCTACATAGGATATGCTAGGCATATTCCAATATTCTGCATCAAGGATATTACAAGAAGTCTTCCCCTGCATGATGCAATCTGTGGGGACCACACATCGCATTATTGAATACTCCTCTAGGAATTACTAACCACAAGAAGATAGTGTGGTATGTTTACTAGTAGCGATATGAACACTAAATATCAAGAGTCTGTATATTATCCCCACAAGAAAGCAAGGTATTCCATATGTATAATGGAATGGGAGCACATCCACTGCACTGACTGCCATTTTGTATGTAATACAGATGTAACATTATTACAGATGCAACATTTAACACTCTGAGAATACCTTTGCTGCCCACAACTGATTGATGAGCAGCTTGCATTAGTTATTTACACAGCATTCCAGCAATTTTATGTTAGCAAGTATACATGCTAAAATTTACTAAGCAACTGGAACAACTTCTTAACACAATGAGGATCTATTGAAAAAGGACAATAAACACAAAATACAGTGTTATATCAGTGAAATGCAATGCTATATCATTTAGCACTTTTGTTTCTATATAACATCTCATGAAATTTCTTCAGACTGATATGATTCAAATGCTAAACTTATTAAATAAGCAAAACATATCACATAACCTCTATCATTCAGTAAAAGCACATTATATTAATCAATATGACGCGTCTATATTATCTTATCGAAGTTTCAGAATATCGAATCTGATATGATCGACACCATATCATCGAATTCTGAAACATCAAAAGATAAAAAAAAAATGCCTAAAAACAAAAATAAATAAAAACTTACCTTTGCAAGCAGCCCCTGCACCCCCCATGTGGGGGTCTGCACCCCCCACATCCCCTACTTAAATATATCAACTCCGAGACTGCACTATATTGAACTAAACAGAAATCTCCCCTTACAGAGATTTCCGTTTAAACGTTCGATGTTTTTTGCTTTCGCTAATCTAGTGCCGACAATATCAGCTTCTATACTGTCGGCCTTCGACAACATGAAGTAGACCCAATATGACATATCATGGTGCATGGCAAATGCATAAAACCTTACATATAGCAAAACAGTAAATACTAGAATGATTAATGTTTTAAAGTTCTGTATTTTAATTTACATTAATTAATTATATCAATGAATTCAGGACTCTCACTAGATGCTAATAATGTCTGCTGACACCCATTATAAAAAGACTAGTTTTTTCCAACTCATAAAATATATTTTAAAAAGATCCACATTCAGAATCATGCCCTAATAAAACTATTTGTTTTCTTATGACATAAATGTGCTCATATATGCAGGTACCTTGCCTGCGAAAAGTTCTACCAACATAATAAGCACTACAGGTGAAGCATATGGCTAGATAAATGGCATATGCAGTTTTCTTCATCTAGCTCATTAGCATATAGAGTTGTATACTTTATATATATATATATATATATATATATATATATATATATATATATATATATATAAAATCACCCCCTTTTAGTTATCAAATACATTAGCGTGTAAAACTGTATGCATCATATATGATGCTCCCCTTTTTACATATAAAATGTATCTAGATCTAGATCTAGATCTACAGCTTTACATAGTCTCTGGCAAAACGCACATTACATTGATCATTTTAATTAACCTTAATTTTTGCAAAGTATGTTATATTTTTACATCAAAACAATAATTTAGTACATGTTCGAGAGACGTTTTAATAAGTGCAACTTTTGAGTCTTTAATACTGTGCTTATCTTTTAAACTGTCCATATATTTGTCTGGTTTCTTCAAATATCTAGAATATTGAATGAGACTGCTTTCTCGGGATATCTAATCGTTCTTTTGGGACAGTTGATGTTGCACTATAGTAAACAACTTGTTGAGTCTCTGTCTGCAACTCTTGACTATCAGATTTATCACAGTCTCTATTTTTGTAACAGGATTGGTTGTGATAGTTATGGTTACATATTTTCCTGGAACTTTGTTGTATTGTTCTAATACCAGTGGCTGCAATTCCACTTTTTACAGCTTTCCATCTTTCCAAAATATTGGTTCAATGTTATACAAACTACTCAGGCTACAGGGTGAGGACTTCTTGTGGCTTTGTATTCTTAACACTTTCTTCATCTTGTAAATCTGGTAGTTGTCTGCAGTTTCTATCATAACATTATTTCTGCCTCTTCTGATTTCTGTATATCTTTTCTGCAGCTTTGTATTGATTTTCAGACATCAGCAGCATAGGTGATGAAAGTAATTTGATTTTCACCCTTCTGCCCATGAACAATTGATCAAGTGGAAGACTATTTATTTCTAGTAGAGATGTCCTTTATTCAAAAAAAAAAATACTAGACATTGACCCCCATAGTTTTGCTACTGTCTTTTCTTGTATATTTTTTTACTGTTTGGATACTTCCCTCTGTCACTCCATGGGAATGTTGATAGTTTGGACTGGTTAATAAATGTTTAAATTCTTTCTTTCTCATATCCAAAAAAATAAATTCATGTCATTAGCACTACAGACCACTGTCCCCATCTTGAGAATAAAGACTTTAATGCACTAATGACACTTGTGTCTGTCAGTTTGATTATTTCAGAGAATTTAGAATAATAATGTACACATAGCAGAACATGGATTATTTTAACTGGGCAAATAGGTGCTGACTTGACTCCATTGATGGTTTGGTCCATGGTTTACTAACATTTTTTTTCCTTTAGATTATTGTTATATAATTCCTTGTGGATGGCACCATGTTTCAACACATGTTCTGTTTTTGACATTATTGGCCAATATTTTATACCTCATATTCTTTCTTTGTACTTTAATAGTCTATCACATAATGTACATATCCTCTTAAGCATGTTTCTCAGTTGAGTACAAACTGTTATTTTGCCATCTTTGAACATCAAACCTAGTGCACAAATGTATTTATTCTTTCAATGAAAAATGAGTATATTTATTTTCCATTGATTCTGTTCATGCTTATCTCTTACTGTAGCATCTGTTGGTAAATGCATTTCTAAGTGTCAGTACATATGCAAACTTATTTTTCTTCTGACTTTGTTACCTGAGGATTTATCCAACTAATGTTTATTTCTCCCTCTACTATTCATTAGCAATAATGTTTGAAGAAATGTCAGTCTTCCCTAATAATTTTCGAATAATTTCCACTACCCATTTCTTAAATTTCTCTCTTTTAACAGGTAGGTAGGGAAGTGCCAGTGCCTCATTTGTACTTCATTACCCTGTATTTTATCTTAGTTGCTATTGGCACATGATCCAAAATAGTTACCAGATATGTTTTGAAACTTTCGGTAAAATGCACACATTCCTGTGAAATATATTTTTTGTCTAATCTAACCCAGTTACTATACCTTGAGGGAATAATAAGGAAATTTTATCTGAGTTCCTACTACTAAATTCACATTTTCCATGTCAAATATTTTCAGAAATTTTTTCAGAAATTTATCCTCCTTTGTTATATTTTCCCTTCTAGTCCCCCAGATATATCCTCGCTGTTGCAAATCAAGTTCCAGCTCACAGCTAGAAGGAATATTCTCTGCTGAAATCTAAATTCTCCCAAATTTTTCTTAAACTTCATAATAGCAGTTTTAGGTGGAATATAAATACATGCCAGAGTAATCCTCTTCCCTTGCCAGTAGCCCCTTACTACCACAAATCTACCATTTCCTCTTCTGCAATCATTGGAACTTCTTTAGCAATTAGTATAAGTACTCCCCTTTTCCTTTATCCCTGGTATTCTGCTGACTATCCATCCTGAAATACCTTTTTTATCAAATTTACATACTCATTTATTTCCAAATGTGTCTCATATAGCACTGCTATTTGCAATCTGCATTTCTTAGTATAAGTCAATACTCTTACCTTTTTGTCTATACCCGTGAAGCCATTCACATTCCAAAATAATATGTTTAGTGTAGCCATTATGATAAGAAGCTATTTTTCCAACTTATTATTTAAAACAGCTTTTTTTAAATGTCTATTTACATCTTTTATGTTGCATATACCTACTAATGCTTGACAGGTTGATTCTTTATACAGTTGTTCCTTATCATCTCCACTTGAACCTTTGCCACATTTTACAAGACTTTTTGTATTAATGAAAACTCTTAAAAAAAACACCCAAACACCCTCATAACCTATTAACTTTAAACACGCAAACACACAATGTATATCTTAAAATAATGAAGTTTAACCATCCTGATAGGATCAATTGTCCCAAATCAACAGCTATACCCACAGGCGTTGTTGTTGATGTTGTGTCTTTCGGCTTATCCCAGTTAGGGGTCGCCACAGCAGAACTCCGGTCCACTAATGTTTGGTAGTGGATTTTTATGTGCCGAGTTACCAGCCCTGACGCACAACCTTCAGCGAAGGCATGCCCATTCACGCATGCCTCCACACAGAAGATGCTCTAGCTGAGAATCGAATGCGACAACGTCTTGCTGTGAGGTGACAATGCTACCGCAGCACCACTAATGCGGTATTATACCCACAGGCATTAAACAACCTAAAATTAAGTTATCCATGCTAAAACATGTGCAACAACTGGGGCTCCCACTTTCACTAATTACTGTCTGTTCTGGTCTTATTTTTATTCCCTTCCTTGATGTGAAAACCTGCCTATGTGCTTTCAGAAAACATTAACGTGTAGCCTTAAGAAAAAGTGCACTGGCTATCTTTAAATAAAACTATATTATACATTGTTCTATGTAAAAGCATTAAAGCATTTAGTTACCATAAAGGCTGTTATTTCTTATTCACGTCCAATAATTTCAAACTTTATCTTTTACTGAGCTGCATGCCCTTGTACCTTTTAATTTTATGTTTCTCTCTATAAACAATGTCCAGACCTCCTGATTTATTGCCTTCACCTTTAGCCAGCTTGTTTCCATGCAAACATAAGAGCAGAATGTATCTCTCAACTAACACTAAATATTTTTGCTAAAGGAAAACTATTACACTGTGGTCTCTCGTTTAAAAAAAAACAATTACTTAAACAAAAAACTTGTCATTAGATTAAGGGCATTAATCCAGACATTCACTTACGCAAAAGTAAAAGAAAACATTTCAGTTCTACACATATTATATTAGTGCACTTTTACACCATATCCCCCATCCCCAACAGCCCAAAATTACAGCCTAACAAACATGCTTTGTCCAGTCTTTCTTCTCTTTTTACATTGTAATGCCTACATTTTTAAAAATTAAAAAAAAAACAAAAAAGGAACTTGTTTACTTTGCTATCTTTATTTTATCACATGTGACAATCACTGAAAATGCTTTACTGTATCATGAAATGTTTTACAAAAATACTGTTAAGAGCAAAAAAAATTACTTTGGTTCCAGTTACTTTCTCTTTCTCTCTCTGTCCTTTTTTTTTACTTTTAGTATCCTTCCAGACATTAATGACATGACGTGAGGTTCCCCCAACAAGTTTAACAAAGTCAACAAAAAATAATTCTTTCTCAACCTTGTTTTCTTGTAAAGCCATATTTCACAAATGTGAATGATGCTTTAATAATCTCACATGTATTCACTATTTTCAGGTCTTCTTCCTGTTCATCTCCATCTCCCAACACCAGACTCCAGTTCAAGTCCGAGGAATTCATAATTCTTCTAATCAACTCCTGTGATTTTTTTTTTCCTGTCACTCAAGCATTTTCCTTTTGAACATTGGAAAATGTTTCACTGACAAGGTCTCTCTGTGAGCTTTATTATCAGAAGGATGAAAAGCCACTTTCAGTTGTGTTTAACTACATAATTAGGAATAAAATTAATGATCCACACCTTAACGCCTCAAAAACTATTTTTATACATAAAGCCAATTCAGATCCTCAAAATCCGGATAATTATAGACCGATATCATTAATAAATGTAGACATGAAAATTCTAACCTCTATTAAAGCATCTAGACTGAAGAGAATCAGGACTCATATCATTTCTAAAGAACAGACTGGTTTTATGGCAGGTAGACAAACCAGTGATAATACACTCACACTACATACTATGTTAGAGCATGCTAAACAAAATAATTTAAATATTTATGCCCTTATAATTGATGCCCAGAAAGCCTTTGATAGGGTTGATACAAATTTCTTGTTTGATATTTTACCGTATTTTAATATATCACATGAGTTTGTCCAAATGTTACAAATATTATATAGTAATCCCTATACTACATTGTATATTAATAAAAACTTCTCTAAAAGAATAAAGATTAAGACTGGAACACGCCAGGGTTGCCCTTTGTCCCCTTTATTATTTAATATCTATCTTGAACCATTGTTTTTATATATTAAACAAAATGTTTATCATAATGTCCCAATAATTTATGGAACTAAAATATTAATGGCAGCTTTTGCTGACGATCTTAGCATTTATTGTGCATCTCCATTATCAGATACTGAAAAATTATTGAAGGCTGTTAATGAGTTCTCAAAAGTGTCTAATTATAAAATGAACTTGAAAAAAAAACAATATCTTCCCTTTAAAGACACCTAAACCCTTTTCATTATTGCCCTTAGTGGGACAGGTATCATTTAAAGAAAATATTAAATATCTAGGTATTGAGTTCTCTACTGATAATAAAGACTTTTATAATAATAATATTAAAGCAATCTGGGAACAAATAATTTCTGATTTTGGGAGATGGAAAAATTTACGACTGCCAATATTAGCAAAAGTTTCAATTATCAAAATGAACATATTACCACGATTACTGTATATTTTTAGGTCAGCCAATTTATTACTTTCGAAGTCGTTTTTTAAACGGATTCATAAAGAATTGGCTAAATTCATTTGGGAACCAAAGAAAACCAGGATATCTTATGATAAATTAATGACCCCAAAAATAGAGGAGGACTGGAATTACCTAATTTTGAAATGTATTATTTAATTGTAAATTCTAATAGAATTTTAAGAATTGCCAATTATGATATAAATAATACTAAGTGGACACCACCTTGGGTAGTTATGAATTATAAATATATTCTAAAGTTAAATATCAATCCTAAAGCAATACTTTTTTTAGGTAAGGATACATTGAAATTCTATGGGATTATTGAACACATCAAAACAAACATACTCTCTTTACATAATTTATTTCATTTATTAGATTTGGTTCAACATATAATGGTTTTTCAACCCTTTCATAAGAATCCTAATTTAAAATTGAATAATCAACTAATTGATCTCAACAAGTTTCCATTTATAGTTAATCTAACTTTGATTGATATATATAAACATCTTGACAGTTCGGCCAACCAAATAAGACAAGAACTTAAATTACCTAAAAATTATCTGGTTATTCTGAGACAAATTAGAGAACTCACTGTAAGCTATTTTAAAAGTTTTAAACCAGAAGAAGAGGCTATTAATAGATGCTCTTTGCTGTGGCAAGCTCTCCAACAGGATCTTAAATATATCACGACAGCAAATCAATTAATTAAAGAATTTCAATTTCATGATAAAGTTTTGTTATCAAACTACTGGGAAGAGAAAATCTTACTGACAGATAGAAGTAATATGTTAAAAGCAATTGACTTGACCATCAAATCTACTTCTCTTCAAAAATTAATATATACCCAGTTGATGATTTGGAACAATGCATATTATACATGTCTTACCCTGCATAAATTTAATCCCAAAAATTCACCAACTTGTCCATACTGTAAGAATCAACCAGCTGATCTTCTTCATATGTTCTGGAGTTGTAAATGTATTTTCAAACTTTGGAATTCCCTTAAGATCCAACTTCAAAAGGTGGGTTAGCAGAGTACAATGTTATCATGGAAATTTATGATTCTGCATATTCCCCCAAGAGAGATCCCTAAATCACAAATTATTATATATATTAATATTTTTCTATTAATGAAGCTTTATATAGCTTCAAATTGGTTAGACCCATCTAAAACTTCATGGCCGAACTTTAGAGTTCTAGCGACAAAACATATATTGGCTCATAAATTACTATTAAACCCACAAAATAAAAATGTTAATAATCCAAAAATTTGGGAACAGATTTTTAATATTATACTAGCATAGTATTTTCAACTTGGAAATATTAATAATTATTTATGTGTGTGGAGAGAATTTAGTAATCAACTGTCTATTACTTGCATTTATTCTTATGCTTTGTTATATTTAACTGTATTACATGGAAGCATTCTTGTAAATATTGTATATAGAGTGTGGTTATTAGTGATATTAGTTAATGCTTGATTTGTGAATATATGTTATTTTTGTTCTTATTTGTGTTTGAAAATAATATAACAATAAAGATTTATTATGGGAAAAAAAGAAGGATGAAAAGCCGATCTTCTGTTTAACAGCACATTTTTTTGTTGGACAAACTTGTATTTCCTACTTAGCTTTTCTGAATTAAGAAATGGCTCTGATCCTCCAGGAAAAAAAATATTATGAAGAGATCTGGATAAAGCAGCTTGAATTTTACACCAGCCTCTCAACATTCTCTGATTAATGGGACAACGTTTCTTCTCGTCCTACAAGTATACAGTGAATAATAATGTTCTACAAACACTCTTCTGTCTCCAATTTTTAATATTTTGCCATTTTGCCACAGTTTTGTCAGAATCAGCTTTCTCTAGGCTGCGTTCTCATAGCCAGGTTTGAAGCATACCCACTATGTGCCCTTTCAATTAATAAATCCTGCTATGGAATACCAGTCCAGTTACTTATTTGTGCTTTCATAGTCTGTTCCTCCCAGTTTCTCTGGTACAGCAGAAAATTTCAAGTTTTCTCTACTCTTGAGAGTCCCATACTCAGCCATCCTTTTCTTTATTTCAGCCTCTGAGTTTTGTAATTTTATCACTTCATCTGAATAGCTGTTTAAAACTTCTTCTATTTTTCCAACATCTTGTATTTGAGTTGATATATTTTTTCACTGTTTGATTTATTTTAATCCCTCTGAGCACATTTGACTTATTTATTCCTCTATATTACTGGAAGCCATCTGTTGTACCAGCCAGTGATATATGCTGTGAGCAGCCCATGGCAAGGCTAACAATGGAAAAAACTGTAATACATTTCTTAGGTTCCATAGCTGGGAATGGTTAAAGGCTATATACAGACAGATTTTATTCTAGACATAAAGTTGGTGATAAATCTAAAGTGCCTGCAGAGAGATTTGTGAAATGGCAAACTGAACTAGATCAGATATCCACCACAGTTCTAGGCTGGATACTTAAATGTTGGTGGCAGCATTACTTTGTGATCTCTGACTGCTGCAAAATGTCAGTAATAATGGGGCATACCAGTGTCACACTAAAACACTGTATATCCTTACCACTGTAAATAGGGACCAAATTATATCATTTGGCACAAGGCATGATGGCAGTCTAAAGCTGAAAGCAGATGATGTCATCACATATAATAGCAAAGTGTGTGTGTTTGTGTGTGTGCGTGGGGGGGGGGGGTAGATATGAGTGACTGAGTGCTCAGAAATAATGACTGTGCTCTGAAAATAAGAAAATGATACAAGAAGCTCTTTTTTGCCTGATGGACATGGCTGCATTTAACACTTTTCTAATCTACAAAAGCAGGGAGGTACACACAGCCCCTATAAGTGCAAAAGATTCAAGAAATAAACCATGAACATCACACCAATAGATTCAAGAAACATACTATGAACATTGCACCTATCCTGTCTGCCATGCTCATATATACCTTCATTATCCAGGTAGACACTTTCAAGTTCATTAACAAGATTGAGAGGGTCTCAGATTACAGGTAATGCCACAAGTAAATGGACAGTTTTCTTTGCAATTAAGATTAAAAATATTGCAGGAGACTTCTGGTGACTGAGACAGGCTGAGCTGAAGCAGACAGAAATGAGCTCTGAGGAGGAAAATATTTGAAAAACAGGATAACCTACAATTTTTACTAATTGTTCGGCTGTTGGGAATAATCAAAAGCCAGATCTATCTGAAAAAGTAGAGTAAATGCTAATATCTAGCATTCTTTTAAAAATTCTTCAAAAGGGATGAAATGTAAGCTGCAACACTGTGATTCTCAAATGACAAAGCACTGCTGATTTCAGTCTCCTTGAAGGCTTCAGGAAAGAAGCATTTTAACAAGGTCCAAAACACTAAAATTACTCTTAGACTTTATGTTGCAGGCATTACACTAGCACAGAGGAATTAAAGAAGTGCTAACTTGTGAGTGAGGAAGTGAAGAAGAAGATGGAACATAATAGAAGAATAACACATCTAGATATGTAAACTAGTTTCCTGATAAGAACTGCAATCTTTTTATTGCTTGATATGGAAAATAAATGTAGATACTTCAATATTCTACTAGAGGGCAGCAAAGATTTTATGCAGTTCCATGAAGAATGGGCCACCAAAAGAGAAGAAAGATGGGCAAATCCACAGAGAGGATGCTCACAGAATTTTGATTCTGGAACAACCCCATCACAGTCAGATGTTTGTCCCTTAAGTAGAAAGAAGAATTACTTAAGGCAGCATTGGCGACTACTCCATTCATTGCAAGACAGATAAAATTGCCACTGTTACCAAGTGGCCTGAGCAGTTGCACCATTTTCCATCTAAAGCTTCTTCACTTAAATGACAGAGAAAACTGGAAAATCAGACTGCAAAATTCCTGATGACCACAAAGCAGCAGAAGAGTTCCACAATCCAAATTGTAGCTTGCTACAGATCCCCCACCATGCCCCAGGATTCCCACTCAACATTTCTTGATACACTGGAAAATATTAGGGTACAGCCTAACACCCTAATAATGGACAATTTCAACTACCCCACCATTAACTGGGAAAACTACTCATGTACCAACTCTTTTGCTCAACATTTTCTGGAATTCATAAATTCCAGTGCCTTGGATCAGCTTATCCACACCCCCACCAGGGGCAGCAATATCCTAGACCTGGTCATTACCAACATGGGCGACCAGTGTTCCACACCAGATGTCAATTCCTCATTGGTCAGATCAGACCACAAGCTAATCACCCTAGACATTCACATCCCGCTGCCCACACCCCATTAGGAAAACCACCATAAACAAAGTCTCCAAAGCCAACTTCATGCTTCTTAAGACAGAAGTGACAAAGTTCATGACACCCATGCAGATGGACAATAGAGGTATGATTGCTGAATCCTACACAAATGCACTTTATAAGCACTTACATGAGTGCATGGATCATACTATCCTTAACAGAACCAAGATGCTATCCTCCAAAAAAAAAGGAAGCCAATCTAGTGGTCCCCTGCCATAAACAAACTACAACAGAAGAAAGTGCTGCAAAAAAGAGTAAAATCCCATGATTGGAGCAACTCCCTGGTCAGCCTCAGTAAGAAGCTGAGATCCCTCATAAAATCCTCCAAAGTTAGTTACGAAAAAAAAATCGCCACTGTTTCTAAAGACAACCACAAAGCATTCTATTGCTATGTCAAGAATCTCAATGGCAACACTCAGATTTGCTCTGAGTTACAGCACAATGGCACTAAATATACAGAACCAACTGATATTGCCAACATTCTGGCAGATAGGTTCAGTGCTAACTTTACCCCCCTCTCACCTCCTAAAGGGACCATCTCTATAACAGAAGAATGCAAAGTTCCTGTAGTCATGGCTGCACAGGTAAAAACCACACTCTCCAAAGCCAAGAACACAGCATCCATGGGACCTGACAACATCCCAGGCTGCGTTCTACATGAACTACAAATGAACTGGCATCCCACCTAAGTACCATGTTCAATCATAGCCTCACCTCAGGCTTTGTGTCCACTGAATGACGCACAGTGATGGTTATCCCACTCCACAAAGGGGGATCCACCACAGACCCCGGGAACTACTGCCTCATTAGCCTGACGAGCCTGGTCTGCAAGGCCATGGAATGTATCATCATGGAACTTATAAACAAAGACATTGGTAATCTCCAAACTCTAGACTCCATCCAGTTCAGGTTTGTAAAAGGCAGATCATGTCTCCTAAACCTGACAGACTTCTTTGAAGCAGTCACCAAAACTGTAGATGAGGGTAAGGTGGTTCAAACAGCCAATCTAGATCTCTCCAAGGCTTTCAACACCATCCCCCACTCTGGAATTATAGATAAACTCACTAAACTAGGTATAAATCCCTATGTCATAAGATGGGTTGCCAACTGGCTCACTGACAGAACCCACACTGTGAAAGTAGCAGACTCCAAATTCGACTTCAGACCAGTGACAAGTGGAGTACCAAAGGGTTCAGTCCTGGGTCCCCTCCTGTTTGGTATCTACTTCTCTGAAGTACAGGCTAACACAGAAGGTCTTTGGCTAATGAAGTTCGCAGATGACTGCAAACTAGGAGCTATAATTGAAACTCCTAACAATGTGGACATCCTACAAAAGGGCCTCACTGAGATAGATGCCTGGTGTCAAAGCCATGGCCTCAAGCTCAATGCCAAAAAGTCCATTGTCATCTCTTCTGGTAAAAACTCTGTACTCATGAACTACCACATAGGCAGTAGTCTACTTAACACCGGAAGTGTGATAAGAAGCCTTGGGACACAGGTGGACAGTAGTCTCTCCTCTGATAATCACATCGCCACAGTAGTCAAGAAATCCTTCTACATGGCACACCTCATCACAAAAGGTTTCTCATCCAGGAAAAAAGAGGTAATTGTTCCCCTCTACTCATCACTCATTAGACCCATTAGAGAGTACAATGCCCCTTTTGGTATGTACTTCACAAGACATCTACAACAACTGGAAAAATAGCAGAAATACCTCACAAAGAAGGTTACCGGCCTCAAACATATGCCCTACAAAGACCATCTCAAAAAACTCCTGCTTTACTCCATCACATATCGCCTACTCAGAGGCGATCTCTGCCTAGCATACAAAGTTATGTCAAACCCAGAGCTGATAGACATGCTCCACTTAAAGAAATCCCAATCCCTCCAAGTTACACACTCTAGGGACCTAAACCTTGGCACCACAATAAACAGAACATGCTGGAGGGATAGATTCCTGTCCCAGAGACTTCCCATACTCTGGAACAAACTACCTATCTATGTCAAACAAAGCTCCTCATTAGCACTCTTCAAAAAAAATCTTGATGATTGGATAGGAAATAGGAAATTCACCCCAGGAATCATTTCTATGGCTCTGCTTTACAGGGGCACAGGAAAATAATTTTCTTGGGTGGCGAAAGCCAGGGTACTATTTTGGCTAGGCTTATATAGGCCCTACGGCCCATAGCCTAGTACCTACCTATGAACCTGTGAACATGGCAACAAAGCATATTAACTTGAGCTTCCTGTGTTTTTGCAAGGTATAAACTGTGAAAATTTCTTTCAGTAAAGGACTTTTGGAAACATAAGATAACATTTTTATCTGGTTATACAGTTTATGAATAGGGCCATTTGGCTACAAATATAGTGAAAGAAACATTCTGCAAGAAGAATGTGTACACATTGGAATGGGATTCTGTTTAACAGCCTTTGCAGTCTCCTAGATTATTCCAGTTTATGTAATCTAAATGTGAACATAAGTAGTAAGAATAAAAACATCTAGTCACTCTTTTCTTCAGTGCCTGCCTTAAATCAAGGAATTTTTATGGTTTGGAGTTTCGCAGCCTGAGTCTCTAGCTTGGTCAAGGGTGATATGGGGAGTGAAATTTTAGATTTGTGAATCATGTTAGTATCACTTGTCTAGCTATTTAAAAAATAAAATAAAAAAAACTGGTGTACTTTTATTTAAGCAGAAGGCATTCAGGGCAATTTTAAAAGCTAATATTAGTCCAATAAATTCTGCTGTTGAACCTGTGGTAGTTGATAATGAGACAGGATCTGAGACAAGTTCTACATACTCATAAAATTGCTGAGGGTAAATCTGTTATGTAAGGGAGAACTATCCGTGAACTAGAGAAATTTTAACTGAGAAGCATGTTCATAAATTTGTCATGTTACTAGAACCTGGGGATTTAGTAAATCATAGTGTATGGTAGGGGACAAAGAGAAATTTTACCTTAGCTGAATGATCTTAACTTAATTGCATGACTAGTATTTGGACTTTCCATAGCAGTAAATATGACTGAAGTACTGAAGTAGTGTATCTGGATGACCTGCTGCATATATATATATATATATATATATATATATATATATATATATATATATATGTATATATATATATATATATATATATATATATATATCCTTTATGGTGTTGTGGAAGTTAAACAAGTACAGTATCTATCTGTTGGGAGTACAAGGGATCTTGTGCATCTTCCCAATAAGAAGAAACATGTTCATGGGTGCTTACACATAAATGCAAGATGGTGGGTATACTTCTTTGCAAAGTTTTTCATGATAGTCTGTAGACGTGAAGGGTGTAAAATTATAATAAAATTTTCAATTTGCATTTTTTTACTGATGACAAGAAAAGACAGCAGTCTTTAAGGACATTATTCCTTTTCTAGATTTTCAGAGTAGCTCATTAGGGGAAGGGCATTCATTTATTGTATTAGAAATGATGATGGAAGACAAGATTAAGGCAAGATAAATGCATGGCTTTGGATAAGCAGATTTTGATTACTCTAGGTTTAATAAATTTGGCAAGAGATAAGTATATATCTAGAATATCATATCTACTAATATGGCTTGATTATATATTTTTTTATTTTTATTTTATTTATTTACCAAGAAAGTCCAACTTGGAATGAAGCCAATTTTCAGCGGAGGCCTGGGGAGAAAAGCTCTAGATGTATGCCTTTATAATGTGGAAGGAAAATGGAACACCAGAGGAAACCCACATGAATGCATGGAGTACATGCAGACTCCACACAGAAGGCACCCCAGCTAAGAATCGAAGGGGAGAACCACTAGCTGTGAGGTGACAACACTACTGCTGCACCACTGGAAATATGTGGAAATTTATTTTTCTGCCACACAGGAGCATGCTAGCAAATATCGGATATTATGATCATAAGTCTATCTGGAGGAGCTTAGTTTCCTAAATAATTAAAAGTTTTCTCTACAGGTGGTTGAGGTTAATTTCACTGAGCATCAGTAGTCTGAAGGAAAAAAAAAGGCAAAGAGCACTACAACACTGATGGTTGTTTTCCATATGAAATCATTGCTGCTGAAATTTCTAAGTGTGGGCTGGCAATGGTTCACTTCTTTTGGGATATTTCTCCCTTCTTCATGCTGGTGTAACCACGGAGTTGGCATACACAACTTTGAAGCGTGCATGTGTGTGAGGGGTGGGGGGCTTCCCTGCCTCCAAAAAATGTTTAAAGTTATTTTTTTTCACCCTTCCATGGTTTAGGCATTATTTTTTAGCATTTCAGTTCCTTTTCATAGAAAAACTGATCTGTTGGTCCAGGTATTTATTCATCAGTTCAGATACTTATAATCAAGCTATGAGCACTGGTGTATGAAACCATATTATTGATCTTATTTATCTTGGTAGACATAATTAAAGCAAAAATGTATGCATGAATATAAGCTATTGCATAAGAAGGGTATTTTTGTATGTTAATGGCTCCAGAATGGTTTACAAACTTCAAGTATTGTTCTATAAGGGAAACAGGTTCTGTGTGATACAAAGCATTGCCAATGAATCACAGAATGCTAGTAGTCAAGAATAAAATGACAAGAAGATTGATCACAGCATGTACTGCAAGGTAAGAAGCAGGGACATGTTCCCTTTACTACTTGAGAGCATGGAAATCATATAAAGACTGTAATGACACAGGGTTTAATTCCTCCTACAAATTTATCAGTGGCTTCAAGAGGCATGTGCTAATGGACCACTTTAGTGTTCCTGTGCATTTCTCTGCAGGGAATGTTATTTGGTGCAGTGATTCACAAATGCTGCTACTAAGCAGTCTCCATGCCAGTTTAGTGCAAAACATTGTGCAATTGTACGCAGTATTCTAGCTGTATACATCTGTGTATTTTAATCAGGTGACTCTAGTGTGGCTGAATTGTGGTATCTTCACCCTGATCAGACTGCCGATACTGGTCAGTTGTACAGTGAAGTATGAACATGTGATAAGCTATACAATATCTAGTTGAATGTGTATGTGCATGTGTGTCTGAGTGTGTGCCCGTGCAGGCTATCTGACCATGTATATATGCATGGCATCTGCTATTGCTCAAGGGAGCTTGATTCAAGCCAAGCCACACTCTACTGTATGTATGGCAACCATATATAAGACAGAAATTCAGATCACCGGATAGGCTTTCCCTAGTTATATTGCTGCATTTCGTAAACTTTAGTAAGGGAAATTAGAAAACAAATGAATTATATTCTTATTTATGGTCATGTAAAATGGACAGTGTTCCATGATGTGATGGTCTGGATTATAACTTTTACTAACATATGAAATTCTGGCAATTGCTATAGATGGCTAAAATGTCCAATGACTGGTATGAGAAAGCATGTATAGTAATAATGTAAGTTTATAATAATGGTAGTAAATTCCTTTGGGGAAAATGATGATAAGTCTCGCTTGACAACTGGAGAGCAATTTCTTTGCTTAATCCAGATTATAAAACTGCCTGATATGTTTCAGACAAAATAAATATAGAAAGAAGCATATAATAATATGGAAAAAATTGTTTCATATCTATATGAAAAAATAATAGTCACAAGTGATACAAAACACAAATATGTTCTGTTACCAGTATTATTTGCTTTGGCAATAGAACTACTGTCTAATGGCACAAGAGAAAAATAATTAATATTAAAGGTATCAGAGCTGCGAAAAAATATAAACTAAGCTTTTTCTATTTTCTTAATTTTTAAAATATAAATAATTCATTTCAGCATTTATAGTTTGCAATTCTTCGTTGTGATTCTGGTACATAAATGATTGACTTTAATTACTTATAGTACAATTTTTGAATAAAAGTGATGCAAACTTTTACAACAAAATATTTACAAAGAATTACCTGTTAAAGAGATTTATCAGTGGTCAGAAACAAACACTTGCCCCCAGATTCACTAATCTTCCATGCAGGACTAACTTAGTCCTGCACGGAAGTGCCCATGTAGGAGCAGGACGGCAGCACGCCATGCATATTAATGAAGGCACGCTGCCCGAGCTTACAGGCTTACATGGAGCATGTACGAGTGCAGGGGGTGTGTCTGAGAATAAACATGCCCCTGCAATGTAGAACATCAAAAAGTGTTAAGAAATTAGTGAGATCACTAGTATGTGTCCGCGTATCCCCATCAACAGTCCTCCATGTGTACAACAGCAACAGTACATATAAATTAAATGAAGAAACCCTCTTATTTTTTTATTAAAAATCTGAGTACAGCTAACCGTAGGTGAGCGGGTGTGCCCATTGCTTAGCTACTATGCAGCTTAAATAGCAGAAGGAGGATAAAAAGCAAAATATATGCAAATGAAGTAATACAGCAATAGTGTAGTGGGCAGAGCATTTGCCTTACAAGCAGTGATTCCTGGTTCGAGTCCCATGGCAGTACATTCCATTTTCCCTTCAAATCACTCTATGATAAATATTTTTGTGGCATAACCTAATAAATAATATACATTTGTGAATTGCAGTACTGCAGTTAATGCGGATGTGAAGTGTAAGTGTCATAATGTTGCAAAGTCTGCAGATAATCACATGTGCCCTGTACAGTATCACAGATACATATGGAAGGTAAACTGTGTAATGAATGATAACTCCATGCATTTTCCAAATCACTCACTTCCCCAAGAACCATTACACTATTACTGTCTAAAATGAATCACTAGTAAGTGGTAGTAAGAGATAGTAATCATATTTAAGCACTAGTAAGCAGGTTTAAGCCCATTTGCATGGGGGTAAGCAATGCACACACAGGTTAAGCAAGATCGAATCTAACTCTCTGTAAGCATATGTAACCGGAGGTTAGCATTGCTTACCCTTGCTAAAACCAGTGCAAACCCGCTTACAATTGCTTAAAAGTGCCTTAGTCATTCTGTATCCAACAGCTCTTGTCCTGTCCAGCAACAAAATAATCAGCACTCCCAATTTACAAACCCTGGATGCTGCGCACGATAGGCAAGTGATTTTCCACTAAGCCATGGCAGATACACATACATCTGATGTTATCACAAACATATCATCCAGCACAGTCATTCAACAGTATAGGAAATGTATTTAGTTATGTAGATGGATGTGTGTGTATGTATATATGTATATAATTTTTTAATTGTATTTCTTATATATATATATATATATATATATATATATATATATATATATATATATCAAGAACGAACTTCGTGACAACAAAGCATTAAAAATTAATGAAAAAGAGAACACCAGCAACCCCTGTATTATTTAGCGCTGTCATCTTATGTAATATCAAGAACCCTTCAAACAGACATGTTACATTAATACGAGCAACCATTTGTACATTGCTCAAATACAGTATTTTGAGCAGTCTATATAAATTAACAAAACAGTTCCTATCTAATCATAATGTGAGAACAGTAGTCTTGCAAAAAACTTAAGAAAATAAAAAATGGTGTACATTGAGGGGGCGTGTGGGCATGCTTTATGCTCAGAATGTCAAACCTGGGACATTGGTTCTGTGGAACTAGGAGATGAGGCTGGGTAGGTGTGTGAGCAAACCGCTGTTTCTCAAACCCCTGGCTGGATGCTACCAGTGGAAGAAACAGTGTAGACCAGGTAAGTCTAATGTTGACACAGAAACAGGTCCGTCCCTGGTGGGACTCACCAAAAATTGTGAGTCAATCCGATGTTTACACATCTCGAAAGATGAACAAAGCAAGGCTCGTATGTACGTGGACTAAACGGATGAAGAGCCTGAAGAAGCTTTGGTCGCGACATGGAGAGGGGGCAATGTGTGGAGGTGTGGTATGGCTGGGCTAGCAACCGGAGAATGGATGGTTGCTGTGTACGTGGAGCTCGGGAGGGAAGAGAAACCATGGGTATGAAATTATGGAATTATGGATCGAGGCGTGTTGGGGTTGGATGGTCCAGTTCAAATCAGACTAACTCATGGATGTAAGTGCGGGGGGGCAGAAGAGAAACTGAGATAACATGTAAGAAAGAGGTGAACTCACACATGGCGCTGGAAGGGTGAACCTGAGGGATTAAGGTAGTCCAGGCCGAGGAATGCACCTCTGGCAAAAAGTGTTAAGAAATGAGCGAGATCATTCATAGGTGTCTGCATATCCCCACCAACAGTCCCCCATGTGTACAACAGCAACAGTACATAAAATGAAGAAACCCTTTAATTTTTTAAAAAATTTTGATTAAAGCTAACCATAAGTGCGCAGGTGTGCCCATCATTTAGCTACGGTTAAAACAGCTTAAAAGGCTGAAGAGGATAACAAGGAAGATATATGCAAATGAAACAGCACAGCAATAGTGAAGTGGGCAGAGCATCCGCCTCATGAGCAGGCATTCCCAGTTCATGTCCCACTGCAGCTCAGTCGATTTTACATGGCAAAGCACATTATAACCAATTTTTTTTGTTGCAAAACCCACTAAATAGCACATATTTATGAACTAGAGTACTGCAGGAAATGCACATGTAAAGTATTAGTGTCATAACGACTAAGGCACTAGTAAGCAGGTTTAAGCATAAATAAGCAGTAGTAAGCATATGTAAGCACTAGTAAGTGTTTAAATGCGCCCACATGGGGGTAAGCACTGCCTACACAGATTAAGCAATATGGAAGCTATGTGAGTATAAGAAAGTGCAACTGGAGGTTAGCAGTGCTTACCATCGCGCAAACCCACGCAAACCAGCTTACACTTGCTTTAAAGTGCCTTAATCACTTCATATCCAATGGCCCGTGTTCTGCCCAACAACAAAATAAACAGCCTCTGCAAGGCTAAACTCAGGACCCTGTACATAACAATCATAGTAGTTAACCAGTAAGCCATCATAGCAGTACATAAGACTGAGGTGTCAACAAATAAATCCACACCATAGGAAAATCAAACTGAACATGTGAAATGAATCAATGTACAGTGTGAAGTTGTATAACCTGCTACATAACATAAATGTGTGAACTGGAGTACTGCAGTAAGGTCAGATGTGAGGCGTTATTTTAATAAAGTGTTGAAGTCCCCAGGATGCCATACAGTGTATATACACAGGAATCACAGATACCAGATACAGATATAACATGTAACATATAATATATCAACGTCAAAAGGAAAATATAATGCTAAATAGATTGCAAAGGTCAGCCTACGTGGTGTAAGCAATGTGTAGGCTGGCTAACTCAATCTGCCCAGTGGTATGCCCCTTTAAGCAATGCCAACATTAGGTAAGCAGGTGTGCCCATAGCTTAGCCTTTTCAAAACTGTCCAATCATGGGAAAGTGCAGGAAATTGGGTGTATTTAAGCCCCACAGGTGCCAATAATTCCCATACCTGGTTGCAGCTCCCTACTGTGGGCAGAATGGCTGGAGTTGGGGAAGGTACTCGATTTAGAGAGCAGCGCTGGGGCACCCAGGAGTCCAAATGCATGGTATGGCTCCTGGTAAAATACCATGAAGAGAGACTACTGCAGGGCCAGTACCAGGGCTCTCAGTATAAAGTGGAGGCCTGGTACAGTCTCACCCATGACCTCACCAGTGCCACTGGTATCCCCCGGACTAGGGAGCAGGTCAGGCATCACCCTGCTGACCTGAGGCGGCAGAGGGGTGATCTCTTGGACCAGTGGATCCAAGAAGCAAGGCATATGGCCGATGCCCCAGCACTAAGTACCCATTCTACTACATAGAAAATTATTGCCTAGCTTGTGTATATTATGGATAGGTAATGGCTAAATATCACTGTATTTCTCTAACAGCTGCAGATGAGTAGGCTGCAAACCTGCAAACCTATGCTGCTAGGCTGCAAAGGCTGCAATGCGAGGCAGGTTAGTAATATTCCTGCATGTGCTGTCATAACAAATAAATATAACAGTTCTGGAAAGTGTTGTACCAGTATAAAAATATAGCATGGAGAACATCAATATCTGTGCAGTAACAGAAACCTGGTTCAAGGCTCCCAAGAGCAGCCCAGCACTACCAGGTTATACCTCATACCATGCTTTTCAGCCCCAAAACTTAGACCGAACCACAAAAGGAGGGGGAGTATCAATATTCGTCAAAGATACCCACACCTCTAGGTTGGTGGCACAGCACGAAGCATCAGAGACTATCCATGTGCAACTAACAGTGGGTAAAACTGCCTTCCAGTTTATAGCCTGCTACAGACCACCCTCCCAAACCCAGGAACCCCACTCGGCCTTCCTGAGAACACTGGAAAATATGAAGGTCTCTCCAAACACCATTATATTGGGCGACTTCAACTACCCAAACATAGACTGGGAGCATTACTCTAGCTCCAACACCCTAGCCCAAAGGTTCCTAGAATTTATAAACTCAAATGCTATGGAACAACTTGTTACCACTCCCACAAGAGGGGAAAAAACTGGACCTGATCATCACCAACATGGGGACTCTATGCTCCAGACCAGAAGTGTATCCCTCACTGGTAAGATCAGACCATAAACTAATCTCACTGGATATTCACATCCCGACCCCACCGCCTGCCCAGAAAACCACAGTGAAAAACTTCTTTAAAGCAAATTTCACACTCCTCAAAACTGAGGTGGAATCCTTCAAAGCCCCCGGGCCTGTGGAAATATGGCCCAGACCGCAGAATCCTTTATAAACGCATTCTATGAACACCTTCAGGAATGCATGGATCAAGCAATCCCAAATAAAACCAAGACCCAATCCTCCAAAGGCAGACGTCCTGTCTGGTGGACCCCAGCCATAAACAAACTATACAATAGAAGGAGGAAGCTACTACATGATAGAGCAAAATCCCAAAAAGGGAAGACATCTCTGATCAGTATTAGCAAAAAACTATGGGCACTCATAAAATCGTCTAAGGCCAGCTTCAAGAGAAAAATTGCACAGGACACTAAAGATAATCACAAGGCTTTCTTTAGTTATGTTAGGAACTTGGGTGGGAATTCCCAGATATGCTCAGAATTAGTCCAAAATGACAAAAAATACACCGAACCCACAGACATTGCCAACATCCTAGCTGACAGGTTCAGCGTAAACTCCCCCCCCCCCCCTCCCCACCAAAAGGGCAAATATCTATCCCAGCAGAGTGCTGCCCCCCTGACATCTCAGATGCTCAGGTAAGAGCTGCCCTCTCCAAAGCAAAAAACACAGCATCAATGGGACCAGACGGTGTCCCGGGCTGCATGCTACATGGACTCCAAGAAGAGCTAAACCCAAACATAAAACTACTGTTCAGTCTCAGCCTTACTACAGGATATGTACCCAAAGAGTGGCGTACAGCAACAGTGGTCCCTCTCCACAAAGGTGGTGCCTCAACGGATCCTGGAAACTATCGCCCCATAAGCCTGACTAGCTTGGTCTGCAAAGCTATGGAAAGGATCATCATGGACCTCATAAATAAAGATATTGGGGACCTACAGACACTGGATCCTACCCAGTTTGGCTTTGTTAAGGGCAGATCCTGCCTCTTAAACCTGGTTGATTTCTTTGAAACAGTCACCAAGGCCATTGACAAGGGGAAGGTGGTCCACACAGCCTACCTGTACCTCGCAAAAGCCTTTGATACAATACCCACTCGGGCATTATAGATAAGCTCACCAGCTTAAATATAAACCCCTATGTCACTAGATGGGTTGCAAACTGGCTCAAGGACAGAACCCACATGGTCAGAATTGCTGGAGCCATGTCAGACTCCAAACCAGTTACAAGTGGCGTCCCACAAGGCTCAGTCCTGGGACCTCTCTTGTTCGGTATATATTTCTCGGAGGTACAGGCCAACACGGAAGGACTGTGGCTGACCAAGTTCACAGATGACTGCAAACTGAGCACCATAATCGACTCTCCAGCCGACACAAGCATCCTCCAAAAGGGCCTCATAGAAACAGAAAACTGGTGCCAGAGCCATGGCTTCAAGCTAAACGCCAAAAGGTGTATAGTCATCCCCTTTAGCAAAAACAAAGTGCCCACAAATTACCACATAGGTGGTAATCCATTAAGTATAGAAGAAGTAATTAGGGACCTGGGGACCCAAGTTGATAGTAATCTCGCATTTGACAACCACGTGGCCAAAGTGGTTAGAAGAACATTTTATATAGCCCACCTAATCATGAAGGGATTCACATCTAGATCAGGGGAGGCCATTGTGCCTCTTTACTCATCCCTCATCAGGCCCATAATTGAGTACAATGCCCCTTTTGGGATGTACCTTACCAGACACCTGCAGCAACTGGAAAGACCACAAAAGTACCTCACCAAGAGGATCAAAGTGCTCAAACAGATGCCATATGCTGCCCGGTTAAAGAAACTCCAGCTCTATTCAGTGGCATACCGCCTGCTCAGAGGCGATCTGTGCCTGACGTATAAAGCCATGTCCAACCCGGAATTAATGGACATGCTGCACCTCAGAAAATCCAAATCCCATCGAGCTACGTGCTCGAGAGACTTGAACCTCAGCACTGAAATAAATAGGACATGCTGGTGAGACAGATTCATAACCCAGAGTCACCCTTCACTCTGGAATAAAATCCCAGTCCAGGTTAGGCAGAGTCCCTCATTGACTCTCTTCAAGAGGAATCTTGATGAGTGGATGGGAGATCATAGGTTTACCCCGGGTATCACTTCTGTGTCACTGTTAGACAGAGGCACAGTATACTAACCTCGAAAAAAGGCATAGCAAAATTAATTTAAAATGGGTGGCGAAAGCCAAACACACTCTGGCTAAGCTTATAAATGCCCTACGGCAGATAGCCTAGTATGAACCTATGAACCTATGAACCTATGGATGTACTGAGTAAACCAGACAATATGGCAGGAAGACCGTCATATAGGTTGAGTGGAAATAAAGGTGTAATATCTTGTGAATAAACTATAACCCCAGGAGTGCTTGTGTACATTCTGCTTTCATATGTTATTGTAGTGTTGCAGTCTATAAATAGTACTGTTCTATTAAGCAGTCTTACCTACACTGTTAAATGCAGTTAAAATGTGTAGGAAGTTCAGTATAACAATGTTGGAAGTCGCAAGAGGTCAGTCATATAGAACAACTAAGGGATACTTAGACATAAGCCATTTCCCTGCTAGCACAGTGTACTGTGATGTCAACTGTAATATTTTTACCAAACACAGCAGGGGTTTGAATCCTGGGAGTAGCAACAAGTTGTATGCATAATCATACCCCACAACTGTACAGAGTTTGTGAGAATGTTCAGATAGAAAGCTGTATGCATAATTAGACCCAACAACTGTACAGGCTTTGCTAGAATGTTCAGATAGTACGCTGCAATCATAACTATCTACTCTACAGACTGTGGCAGAATGTTCAGGTAGTAAGTTATATGCATAGTCATACCCCCTCAACTGCTCTGATCTGTCCAACATGTCAAGATAATGAGCCCAAATCTGCTGCCCGGTAACCTGTTCCCCGTGACAAATAAGTGTGATGATCCAGAAATGTAGTCAGCTTATACTGACATATAATGGATAGTCAGACCTGAACATAAAAAGAGAATGTATATGGAAACAAACCTGTGATTGTAGCATCTCACCCAAAGTGTATGACAGCTATTCTAAAATATGTCACAGTAACACCTGCATCCTGTCAAGCTTTGACCAGAGTGTATGCAATAATGGACTGTTAGGTATGTGTATAACATCAACATGGAATCTGGGAGTATGTGTAGTATTTGTCTGGTAGTGTTAAAGATTTCTCCACAGCTATAACAGGTAAGAGGTGTAGACTGTCGGTACAACACAGTTCACTCATATACTTGTCTACAGGCATGGCATCTGGGAGTATGTGTAGAATTTGTCAGGTACTGCTAATGATTTTCTCAACAGCTATAACAGGTAAGAGGTGTAGACTATACGTAAGACACAGTCCACGTATATACTAATCTACAGAGATACCATTGTACAAAGTAAGGCCATTGGGTAGTGTAATAATACATGTAAGGGACAGATCACTGCAGTGACTAAGAAAGTTTTGAAAACTACAAGGATATATTATTTGTTAATTGACCTCTCTCTCTCACCCCCACCATATGTGCAACAATAAACCAATTACACACCTCAATGGGTATGTGTACACTCCATACTTTTGTTGGGACATATGTCCTATTGGTTTACAAATATTCACATTTGGTTTTATGCATGTGCCATGTTAAAATACCCCCATACGTGTGGCCTGTTGCCATCAATGAAACCTGCATGCTGTTGTAATGCCCACTGTTGTCCCATATATGCATGTGTTCTGCTTGCTCTGCAACTGTTGTAAATCTGGTGTATCGGGTTAATGGGAATATCTATGCATGCTGTTATAACTAAACCTGAATGCTGTTGACTATTACTAACTCATATCATTCTTAAAACTGCAACACCATAGCTCGTATGGGAAGGCCAGTCCCAGCGGACCCACCTGTCCCACCTCAGCTGATCATATCACCGGCCTGGGACCTCCTCCTCCATTGGCTCTTCACCACCTTTGGGTGGAACTGCCACAGGGGATGGGGCTCGCCCCCCCTTGGAAGGGAGGGAGAAGTACATTTCATCACAGCTGTCAGATGCAGGCCGTGGTGCCTAGGGAGCTTGACAGAGAGTTTTGAGACTGGGTATGCCAGCTTGAGGGCTGCATGGTGCAATTAGAGGGTGAGCCTGCCCCTCCTACCCAGCCCCCAGCACAGCCACCCTTGGGGCCATGAAGGTGCAGTGATGACTGCCCATGGGTGAGGACCTCAGTCCCACTGTTTCCATTTGGGGGCATATGGGCTTGTGACTTCCAAACACCCCTCCCCGTCCAAGGTGTTTACCCCCCACATGTTATATACTGCACCTGCATGTATCTTGTCTTGTCTGTTAACCTACCCAACCTACCTCCCCAAATATAACTACTACCCCTACCTAACATCCCACTCTCACCTGAAAGAAAAAAAAATGGCAATCTGTACCCACAAACAAATTTCACCCCATACATAGCTGTCCATTTCTCACGTGTGTCCACTGGACACATGTAATCCAGCCTAATTGGCATCACAATGAATTATCATTGTCCTCATCCCCTACCAGGGGTTTGAGTGTCCAAGTAAACCTCCAAAGTCAGTGTATATGCACAGCTGCTGCGGTAGAAGAAATGGGCAGCTATGGACCTTCCCTACACCCTTCCTGCAAATCCCTGGCTAATTTCCCTACTGTCTTCCCCTCTTTGTGCCCATTTTTCACCACGTCCCTATCAACCCCTTTTTCATTTAAAGGGATTAGCACGAGGGTAAGCACTTTTAAGCCTGTTTGCATGGGGTAAGCGCTGCCTACACAGGTTAAGCAATTTAGAAGCTGAGTGTAAGAAACTGTGACCCAAAGTTAGCAGTGCTTACCATCACACAAACCCACTTACAACTGCTTAAAAGAGCCTTAATCACTCTGTATCCAACAGCCCTCTGCAAGGCTCAAGCCCAGAACCCTGTACACCATATACAAAGTGATTTATCACTAAGCCATAGCAGATATACATAGCCCTGATGTTTTCACAAACATACCATCCAGCACAATCATTCAACAGTACAGGAAATGTAGTAATATCATACCACACAACCTCTTAATGCAAGAATTCTGGACAAAGTGTGCCAAAACAAATAGGGATATATGTAAAATATTGCTCTTATACACTTAAAACGTTTCTAAATAAAGAGTTATATGTATTAAAAAAGCATATTTTGAAGGAGTTGAAGTCTGAAACACAAAGGTGTCGTCATTAGTTACTGACTTCAATCCTGAGATCATCCATGTCAATTGCCAAGAGAATGAGGTACAGGCCAAAATTATGAGCCAAACATGCATGGACATATGGACAAATATATATCTGTAAATGTAGACAGCTATATATATATATATATATATATATATATATATATATATATATACTCACAAATAATCATATAACATCAATTGTATATAGATAGATAAATATGTTTAGATATATATATATATATATATATATATATATATATATATATATATATAGCTAGAAATGTGTATAGCATTTGCACATGGGAACAAAATCCTGAACGACTTGCTACAGCATAACAGACCATATGCACTGTTAATTGGGGTGGGGGCTGAAATGAGGGATACCTGGTAATTAGTGCTATGTTAACCCCCTCCACAGCCCTAACAGATATGCTGTGCAATCCAATATCCAGCACATGCAGTTCTTGACTTCAGGACCCTCCACAACACAGCTACAATGCTTTAACAGTAAGCCAATCCACCTGAAAAATGTCAGGGCAATATCTGTAACATATCGTGCAGAAAAGTCATTCTACCATAGGGAATGTACAATGTGGAAGGAGTACACAAGCCCTGTAACTGGCACCTGTGAAATGTGTAGTGTGGCAACCATTACCACAAATGAGAATACTTACATTAAACATATACCCACCCACAATTCAAAGGACATGACACCACACACAGGTGTGCATACACAGAAAACCTTTAATTTGTGTACTATACAATAATGTATGCCATTACTCACAGCACATAGATTTTGAAATATGTAATAAGTGATTAATGCAGGGCCCACACAAAACAGTAGATGCAAGCAATGTGGATATATAACATACTATGCTGTCCAGGCCAAGGCCTTCAATTAGTACAACAGTAGACAAAGGATTTGCCTTCAAGATAAGTAACAATCAACAATTACAGATGTAGTTCAGCAGCCTCCAATTACACCCTGTAGTCAAGCTCTAGGGGCAAATGTATTAGTTGTGGGTAATGTCAATGTATCTGTCACACAACATTGCTCAACTTAACATCTCACAATCACATTGACTTACTAAACTGTGTGTAACACTGTAAGCTGTAGCCAACCACTGTTCCCATGGGGGAACATATGAAAGTGTACAGTCACATACCTCAATGTGTTTTAACACTGATACCCATGACATGTTGTCGCAGCTTAGGTTGATAGCATTGAATACACCTCCCCCATAAAAGGTTGTACAAGGGCAAAGAACACTATGTACCACACACTGACCTCTGGAATGTAGAAGGGCACACATATGTTGTAAAACTGTTGCCGCCATATGTCTGGAACCTGACCAACATATTTTGTGGGAGTCCACGATATGACTGGGATGATGGCAGGAATGCTAGCAGTAAATAATGATAGGCCATTACCTAACAACCCCTAACTGTATCACAGCAGGACAAAGCCTGTCATATATGTGGAGGACAGAGGTAGGAACACAGGGTCATATTTGCAATATTGCTGTTACACACCCTGGAAATTGCTGGTGTTACAGGATTTGTTACAACATACCCTTATGCAGGAATAAGACATTAGAAACACAAATGGATGTAGCCATGTACTGATAGCATGCAACAAACAGACTGCGAGTGATATATCTAGGAAAAGACCTGTGTGGTGCACAGACAAAACCTACCAGACAATCCAATGGCCATCATGTGGATAGTTTCACAGTTGAGAGCTATGCAGACAGACTGCATTCCATCCTAAACTACTATGTACACACAAACACTGTAAGACCAGCAATATACAAAGCACGTAACAACACTACTCACTCTGTCTGTAGGTCTGGAACCTTATACAAATGTGTAGTTGGCCTGTGTCTGCAAGTCCTGCTGTAAGA